>NW_006287706.1:780824-799906 GCF_000327345.1 Myotis davidii
GAGGTCAGACGGCAGCTTAGGGCTGCTCTCCACGGGCAAATGGACATCCCCCGAGGGCTGCCGGGCTGCCAGAGGGATGCCTGATTGACAGCTTAGGACCAATCTTCCGGGGAGTGGGCCTAAACCTGCAGATGGTCATCCCTCGAGGGGTCCCAGACTGCGAGAGGGCACAGGCTGGGCTGAGGGACACCCCCCACCCCCCGTGCACAAATTTTTGTGCACCGAGCCTCTAGTAGTTATCATAATTGTTTTAAATTTATGCTCTGATAATTCTAACACCTGTGCCATATTGAGGTCTGTTCATCATGCTTTCTCTGTCTCTTCAAATTGTGTTTTATTGTCCTATGTTTTGCATTTTTATGTTGAAAACCTAGTGGGAACTGAGTTGTGTCCACTTAAAAATCATATCTCAAAGCCCTAAATTCTGCCAAACCGGTTTGGCTCAGTGGATAGAGCGTCAGCCTGTGGACTGAAAGGTCCCAGGTTCGATTCCAGTCAAGGGCATGTACCTTGGTTGCGGGCACATCCCCAGTAGGATGTCCAGAAGGCAGCTGGTCGATGTTTCTCTCTCATCAATGTTTTTAACTCTCTATCCTTCTCTCTTCCTCTCTGTAAAAAAATCAATGGAATATATTTTAAAAAGCCCTAAATTCTAATATGAATGTATTTGTTAGTGGGGCCTACAAGGAAGTTGACAATGATTAAATGAGGTCATAAGGGTGTGACCATAATCCAATAGGGCTGGAGCCCATAGGAAATGAGGAAGAATGCATCAGAGTTTTCTGTAAGGCCATATGAAGACATGTCAAGAAGACATCCCTCTGGAAACCAGGAAGACATCTCACCAGAAACCAAATCATCTGAACCCTTGATCTTGAACTTCTCAGCCTCCAGAACTTTGATAAAATTAATTTCTGTTAAGTTAATCAGTTTGCTCCTTTTTTAAATTTTTTACAGACCAAGCCAGCAAGACTAGGACATGATATATTGGGTAAAAATAATTAAGGTAAATAAATAGGTCTTTGGTGTGAGGTCTCTGTTTTTATGATTTGGGATTAGGACCTTTTATTGACTGTTTCAGTTGTAGGTGTCAGTAGCTGAAATTTCCTTCTTTGTCTCCTCTGTTGTCTTTGGATCTCACAAAAAACTTCATTGTAAATAAGGTATGAGATATGCAGCACTTTTGATTGTATTCTCTGTTATCCTGTGGGCATATTTACAGGCGAATACTTTTTTCCTTTTCCCACTGACAGCAGGAGGAGAATTTTCTCTGATCTCCACTGTGAAAACCTGGTTGGATTTCTGGAGGTTAAATTCACAAATATTTGGAGGTACCTCCCCCCCCCGCCCCCCCGACACACACCCAATCCTGAAGACATTGAATTTTTTAACTCTTAAACTTCTCCACATTGAACCTTCAGCAACTTTTCAATTGTATACATTTTTCTACTCTGACCCCATTTCCAGCGAAAATTTCAGTCCTGGGCTTCTGCTCCAGGAAGCTGTGATTCTTCCTCTCTGTGTTTGTCTCTGTAGATTTGAGCATAGCAGTTTTGTCCCTTGACCTGAGACTCATGGCTTTAAGAAGAGTTGCTACTTTTCAATTTGTTTAGCTATTTTGTCATTGTTGTGAAGACTGGAGTGACAATTTCCAAGATACTCTGGTTTTGAACAGGCAATTGGAAGTCTCAAAAATATGCAATAGCCAAATGTTTATGAATTTGATGAAAAGTACAAACTCATAGATCCAAGAAACCTAACAAATCTCAAGGAAAACACACATTCATAAAACTTGGGCAAGGCAAATTGTTTTAATTTATGAGGAATGCATCAAACAAGCACCACAGACTTAGTGGCTTAAATAACACGAGTTTATTTTTACTCACAATTCTAGAAGCTAGAAATCTGAGACAGTGGTAAGTTGGGTTGGCTCCTTCTGAGGACAAAAAGGTAAAGACCTGTTTCAGGCTTGAAGATGACCAACATTTTCCTGATTTTTTCACATTGTCTTCTCTTTGTATTTGTCTGGTTCCCAATTTCCTCTTCTTAAAAGGACACCAGTTTCATTGAACAAGGGCTCTCACCTCATTTTATTTATTTGTTTTTAACATTTTTATTGTTGAGAATATTACAGATGTCCCCCTTCCCCCCACCTCATTGCGCCCCCTCCACCCAGTTCCCTTCCTGCCCTAAGCCTTCACTTCACCACTCTATTGTCTGTGTCCATAGGTAATGCATATATGCATATAAAATCTTTGGTTAATCTCTCCCCCACCCCCAAACACACACCACTCTTCCCTCTGAGATTCATCAGTCTATTTCAGGTTTCCATGCCCCACATTTTATTCATCAGTTTATTTTGTTCATTAGATTTCTTGTTCATTTATTTTTAGATACAGTTTGATATATATTTATTGCCATTTTATATTCACAATTTTTCTTTTCTCCCTCTCCCTCTTCCTCTCCCTCTCCCTCTCCCTCTTCCACTCTTTCAAATCAGTAAACATACCCTCAGGCGAGGATAAAAAAAGGTAAGTAATTTAAAAAATACTGTAGTGGTGATAAACTCCTTTAGCTTTTTCTTTTCTGTGAAGCTCTTTATCTGACCTCCAATTCTAAATGATGGCTTTGCTGGGTAGAGTAATCTTGGCTGTAGGTCCTTGCTATTCATTACTTTGAACATTTCTTGCCACTCCAATCGGGCCTGCAAAGTTTCTGTTAAGAAAACAGCTGACAATCATATGGGTGCTCCCTTATAGGTAACTAAGTGCTTTTCTCTTGCTGCTTTTAAGATTCTCTCTTTGCTTTAACCCTTGGCCTTTTAATTATGATGTGTCTTGGTGTGAGACATTTTGAGTTCCTTTTATTGGAACTCCCTGTGCTTCCTGGACTTATAAGTCTATTTTTTTCATCAGGTAGGGGAAGTTTTTTGTTATTATTTCTTCAAATAAGTTTTCAATATCTTGTTCTCTCTCTTCTCCTTCTGGCATCCTCATAATGTGAATGTTGGTTCACTTGAAGTTATCCCAGAGGCTCCTTACATGACCTTTATATTTTGGATATTTTTTCTCTTCTAATTGGGTGTTTTTGCTTCCTCATACTCCAAATCTTGACTTGATTCTCAGAATTCTCTACTCTACTCCTTAATCCCTGTAAATTATTCTTTATTTTAGTTAATATATGTTTAATTTCTGACTGGTCCTTTTATATCTTTGAAATTCTCACTAAAAGTCTTAAAAATCTCACTAAGTTCCCTTAAGTTCTCCTTAAGATCTTTGAGCAACTTTATAACCATTGATTTGAACTCTGTATCTATTAGTTTTCTTGATTCCATTTCTTCCATTTGTAACGTTTCTTTGTCTGCACATTTTGGCTGCTTCCCTGTGTTTATTTCTATGTATTAGGTACAATTTACATATTCCTGGAATTGGTAGAGTGGCCTTTTGTAGTAGGTGTTCTGTACACCCAGTGTTTCAGCATCCCAAGTCACTTGAGCTAGGTCCTCTAGGTGGGATATCCCCCCTATGTAGACTGTGTGCACACTTTTGTTGTAGTTGAGCCTTGGTTGCTGTTGGTGTCATTGGGAAAAGTTGACTTCCAAGGCAATTGGCTATGAGGACCCTCTGTGACTACAGTGGGAGAGTTGCTGTGCAGGAAACACCCCTATGAAGCAGGACTTGCTCACTATGTTTACCCTTTGAGTGTGTCACATGTGGATGTGTAGAGTAGTAATCTGGTATGGTCTGAAGCTGTGCACTAGGTACACTGGTTCTGGGGCCTCCAGGGAGATGCTAAGTCAGCCACTCCCTGGGGCTACTTGAGATCTATAGCTACAGAGAGATCTATAGATGATTGCTACTTGTGTTGGGTTTGGAAGTACCCAGGTGAGGCCCAGCTGTGAAGCAAGGGAGGCTGGTGCTAGTGCTGTCTCTTGGGCCTCTTATTGATAGGTTTCAGCACACTAATGCCACCTGCTGCTTGTTTGAGAGATTTTAGAAAAGTCTGAAGCCTGAGCTGGGACAAGCTGTTCATATGGAAAAGCCACTGCAAACAGCTTGGGAGCACTAGGTACACTGGTTCTGGGGCCTCCAGGGAGATGCTAAGTCAGCCACTCCCTGGGGCTACTTGAGATCTATAGCTACAGAGAGATCTATAGATGATTGCTACTGTGTTGGGTTTGGAAGTACCCAGGTGAGGCCCAGCTGTGAAGCAAGGGAGGCTGGTGCTAGTGCTGTCTCTTGGGCCTCTTATTGATAGGTTTCAGCACACTAATGCCACCTGCTGCTTGTTTGAGAGATTTTAGAAAAGTCTGAAGCCTGAGCTGGGACAAGCTGTTCATATGGAAAAGCCACTGCAAACAGCTTGGGCGGGGATGCAAATTGGATGTGGCAGGGTCTCAGGTAATCAGAAGGGCAGAGAAACAGTGTGAGCCATGTTGATGCAAACTCAGTTATGGCTGCCAGTTAACCCTGCAATGCAAGAGGTCCCAGAACAGGAACAATGAGCCCTGCAGGCACCTCTGTCTGAGAAAAAGCTGCCCCCGAGTTCCTGCCCTGATGCCAGAGAATTCAGTCCCTCTGTGTATGTTCCTGTATTCTCCAAAGTCACTGCCCTGTGCTAGAGCTCAGAGAAAGTGGGACTGTGTAAGTTTGTATGCCAGCCCTTTAAGACGAACTGCCTGGGATTCCAGCAGCTTCTGTGTCATTCAGCCTAATCTGTGCTGGTTTTTACAGCCCAGAGTTATGGGACTTCTCTTCCCAGTTATGGAACCTTGGGCTGAGGGTCTGGCATGGGGTTTAGACCCCTTTCTTCTCATGGGAGGTCTGTGCAGTTGAGATATCCCCCCAGATTGAAAAACAAAACAAAACAAAACAAAAAAAACACCACACATGGGTGTTGGAAGAAGCCTGCTTTAATTTTTCAAAAAATCTTTCTATCAAGATATGTGCTCAATTTTAAAACTTTGTAGTAGAAAGAGGAGTGTGGAAGAAAAATTAAGGGATATATTCCATACTCATGAAAGGCAAATCTGAATCTCCCACTGAATCTCCCACAGTATTCACTCTTTTGATTTAAAATCCATATTAATTTACCCTTCAATTTTTTCAGACTCTCAAGGATAGAAAAAACATACAAGAAAATTTTTTTAAAAACCATAAAAGGGATTAGATATTTATAGCAATAAGTGGGGGTATGTCTTACCTCCAAGCTCATGATAAAAAGGGTTTTATGTTTTCCTAAAAGTATTCAACACTGAGACATCCTTAAAAACTCAAAAAAACAAGCCACCTTAATTCACCTTCCACTTCCCTGGAAAAGTCCTCCTGACTCTTGTGACCCAATATTTTTATGTAATAGTTCTCTTTCAGAAGAATTAGATCACAAATTTATTGGTCAGGAAAAACATGCTACTAACACTGCAGGGGAGCTAGACACAGTACAACTTTATTTCTCAAAACAAAGATATGCATTTTTTGTTTTGAAAAAGATAGATAATTAGAAACATATTCTGCTTTATTTTTGCAGATATAGAGGTAATAAAATAAAAGCTCACTTTCTCTGAGTCATAAATTTGATGAAATGTCAGGCTGAGTATTTATTAACTAGAGTAGTAGATATTGAAATATATTGAAATGAGTATAAGATACAAAGTCTAATACAATTTATATTAAACCTCTCAGAAAATTTTGACTATAGTGTAAAAATACTTTTTGAAATTCACCAGGTAAACAATCAATATAATTTTAAAATATTATGAAACATATAGTTAATGAACTTAGAACAACACAATCTCTGGGGACAAACTTAAAAGAAAAGTGAAAGAAATATTACTCAATATTAAATAAACAAAGGGAAAAAATAAGATTCTTGGAAAATAGATCACACTTATCATGCAAATAATAGGTACTCTCAAAGAAGAAAAATAATAGATGATAAAAAATAATTATCTGAGAACAATATAATATTTCTTTGATCTAAAGAAAGTCTTTGGCTTCAAATTACATAGGTGCACAAATTCTTAAGGAAAGTTATTAAAGATACAGATACCTATAGATCCTGATTAAATATTTTTTAAAAGTCTTAATATAGTCCAGGCAAAGGATTAACAATATTTTTAGAGAAAATCATACTGAAATTTGACCTTTTGTTTTCAACAATGTGAACAAATAAATTGTTATATGGTATTAAAAACTATGAGATAAAGGAACTAGAATCCTGATACTCAGACATGATAGAATTTTTTGTTAAGGCCAAACAACAACAATAAACATTGACTAAATGTAAGAATACAGAGCGTATTTTATGCTTGTAATGAATTTGAGAGGAATAGATATTCTAAGATATGATAACCAAAAGACAAAAACTTAAATAAGAAAAGATAAAAGTTAAAAAAAATAATGTAGGCACATCATATAATTTTTGTTTCATATATAAAATATGAGTGGATATTTATAATAACTTTCAATTCCTGTGTCTTAACTCCAATAGAATAAAGCAACTCAGCAAAACAGGGGGAATGTAAACATGAGACTGTTGCCAGGAGAATAGGTTGGAGAATAAAAAGGTAAAGGATTAAAATTACCTTTTAAGGGAGGCATCTTATTGGAAGAATAATTTTCATTTTCAACGTACTTAAAATAGTTGAATTTGAAATACAGATGTTCTATTATAGCGGTTAAGGTTTGAAAGATAACTATTACCAGAAATATTAATTAGAATTTGTGGTAATACAGAGTCCAATTTCTCATCTAACTCACTAAATGATTTATAGGATACTAGATATTTAAAGAATACAAAGAATTATAGGACACAGAAATCCCATTCTTTCTTTGGAGGAGTCCAGGACATCAGATACATCTCCAAAAATCCCTCTTTTTCATTGTTAGAATGCATTCTAAATTGAGTTAGTATGCAAAGGTCATTCAAACCAATTCATGCAGAGATATTACTTATAAAGAGTGCCATTTCACTTATGGGGCATATTCATTTCCTATTCTATTATTTAAACAGCTTATATGATTATCCTTTATTATTCATCCAGCCATCATAAACCCAAAAATTATTCCATAAATCAAACATTTTTTTTTTTGCTTTCTTTAGTAGTTTTGATTTGTTTTGTTTTTACAATAAGTAGCCTAGGTTTAAAATAATTCATACCATAAAATGCATTTGCTTTGTGTTAGAAAGCTTCATAAGTATTTTTTAAGAGATCTGGTTAATGGTATTATTCCCCAGTCATTCCCAGCCAAGAAAAGACTACAGAATTGTAGAATCTAGAACAAGTAATAGGAGCAACAGGAATACACCAAAACTTAAAAAAAAGAAGGAAAAGGAAAAATGAAAGGGGAATTTTTTTTACTGAATTATAGTAAATCATAAAATATGACTCATTATTATTTATGTTTATTTTTATAAATGTGAATGGGCTGAATGTTCTATGGACAAAGAAAAGAAAAGCTACATAGAGTTCAAGTAGAAAATACTAGGAATCAAGAATATGTAAACAAAAAGTTAACTAAATGAACACATATCCTATCTAATAATAGCGAAAAATGGTAATTTAACCGTACCTTCGCTTGCCTCCCATTGCCTAATCAGGGAAATATGCAAATTAACCGCCAACAAAGATGGTGGTTAAGTTGCATATACCGGCTGGGAGCATAGCAAGCCAGGCGGCCGAAAACAAGCCGAGTGGCAGAGGTGGGAGCAAAACAAGCTGGGCGATGGAGGGAGGCGGGAACAACCAACCCGGGCTGGGTGGTGGAGGGAGGCGGGAACAAACAACCAGGGCTGGGCAGTTGAGGGAGGCGGGAATAAAACCACCTGGGCCGGGCGGCTGAGGCAGGTGGGAATGAAACAAGCTGGACATCCCCCCAGGGGTTCCAGACTGTGAGAGGGCACAGGCCGGGCTGAGGGATGCCCCCCGTCCCCGAGTGCACAAATTGTTGTGCACCAGGCCTCTAGTCCTATATAATAAAAGCCTAATATGCTAAGTGTCTGGTCAACTGGTCAGCCATTCAAAGCGTAATATGCTAATGATATGCTAAGGCTGCTCAACTGCTCACTATGCTGTGCACTGACCACCAGGTGATGGCGTGGAACATGGCAGGCGTCAGCTACCTAGGGGTGAGGGTGATGGGGATGAAGTTGCAATGAGAATGTGGGGTGTCTGCTGAGCTCATGCTCACTCCCCCTGCTACTCTCCCCTGGGACTCCAGGGCTCCCTTGTCAGGGAAGCCCCCACGCTCAGGTGCCAGACACCCATGAGGAGCCCTCCTCACACCTGCATGACCTCTTCTGGGAAAGCTGGGCCGCAGACACCTGGACCACAGGGGCCAGTTGGGCTCCCTGGGGGTTTGCGTAGGAG
This sequence comes from Myotis davidii, assembly GCF_000327345.1. NCBI lineage: Eukaryota > Metazoa > Chordata > Mammalia > Chiroptera > Vespertilionidae > Myotis > Myotis davidii. Next base: position 789,193 of record NW_006287706.1, read on the forward strand.
TTGGTCTGCGAGGCTGGCTGGGAGAGAACGCGCTGCCTGCCCGGCTTCTGTGTGGCATCACTGGGTGGCCCAGAGGCCCATGCTGCACTCACCGCATGTCTGTGTGGGTACTCAGGCACCATACTCAGGCAGACTGAGGTGTACGGGGGCCTGGGGGCCCAGGTGCTGCCCAGGGCCCTGAGGTCAGCAGGGACTTGCCCTTCCACACCAGATGCTTGCACTTCTATCACTAGCCAGGCCTAGGGGCCACACCCATGCATGAATTTTGTGCACCAGACCTCTAGTTTACAATAGCCAAGATTTGGAAACAGCCTAAGTGCCCATCAGCAGATGAGTGGATTAAAAACCTGTGGTATATCTACACAGTGAAATACTATGCTGCTGTTAAGAAGAAGGAACTCTTACCACTTGCAACAGCATGGATGGACCGGAAATCATTATGCTAAGTGAAATATGCCAGTCAGAGAAAGATAAGTATCACATGATCTCACTCATTTGTGGAATATAATGAACAACATAAACTGATGAACAAAAATACATCCAGAGACACAGACCATCATCAAACAGATCATCAAACCTCAGAGGGAAGGCAAGGTAGGGTGGGCAGGGGGTGTGTAGTGGGGAGGGAATAAGAGATCAATCAAAGAACTTATATTCATACTAGAGGCCCAGTGCACAAAATGCATGCACTCAGGGGTGTTCCCTCAGCCCAGTCTGCAACCTCTCGCAGTCCAACAACCCTGGGCAGAGGGGGCCTAAGTCATCAGTCAGACATCCTTAGTGCTGCTGCAGAGGTGGGAGAGGCTCCCGCCACTGTCGCTGCGCTTGCTAGCTGTGAGCCTGGCTCAGGAATTCTGGCTGAGTGGCACTACCCCTGTGGGAGCATACTGACCTCCAGGGGGAGCTCCTGCATTGAGCGTCTGCCCCCTGGTGATCAGTGCACATCATAGCAACTGGTTGTTCCGCTGTTTGGTCGATTTGCATATTATCCTTTTATTATATAGGATAAGTATAACCAATGGATACAGACAATAGGGGCCTGGGAGAGTACAATAAAGAATAAAAAAATAAATCAAAAGTAACTCTAAATAAAGGATAATGACAATAAGAGTAGAACTGAAAAAAATGAAAGAGATTCAGAGGTACAGAAAACAAAATGCTTAAAAAAAATCTATACAATAGACAAATCTATTTCTTATGAAATAAAAAAGAATAACATTTAAAAAACAATTGAAAAGAAAAAATATTAGGAAGAATAAAGAGCACATGATATTGTGACTTAACAAATAATGACATTTACTCATTGAAAATAAAAAACATTTTTTCTTATAGAATAGCTATTTGAAAATAGTTATAGATGTTAGACACAATTTACACATAGATATGCGTATAGTTACTTTTATAAGCATAACTGTAGGTTTAGAATAACATTTTTTCTCTGTGATATTTTTCCCTGACCACTAATACAAAATAAACAAAAGAAGAATAGAAATTATTTAAATTGAAGTTCTTACTGTAAAAATATGGGTAGTGAGGGTCACCTTATAGTAATATTTCCTTTTTACATTTTAATAAAAATTTAAATCAGCAGAGAGTTTTCCCAATACCTGTAAAGGTCTAAAAAGAGAAAATGCAAAAACAAGAGATACATTGCAAATTAAATTATGTAAACCTGAATATGTCAAATCGTTTTATGAATTTTATTTTTATATGACACACTAAGAAAAACCTACAATGTTGAAAAGTGACATTTATTTATAATTATTATGCTGTTGATTCTCTTTTGGATCACATGAGAATTTTTACGGTACTTGAAAACATTAAATATTCTGTGGCACTCAGCTAGAGGCCTTCTCATAAATTTGACACATTGTTATTTTTCATTAAACATTATGCTATTTATCAGTCAGTCATTTTGACAGTGTTCATGGCCCATCCACTTTGAATAGATTTTGCATGATGTTATATGTAACATTATATTGAACATTTTAATAATTTCAAGACATGCTAGTATAAATATTTAGCAATTCTGTTAAAGTTATTCAGTTTTAATATGATATATCTTTTTAAAATGCAATCTAGTCATTGTCTGGGATCATATTATAGTACATATTTAGCTTCCTTCCCCTTTCTCTTTTATTTTTAAAATTATTTCAGAAATAGAATGCTTAGGAATACTTTGAAGAGCATTAAAGAATTGACATCCATTCAAATTGCTAAAGAAAATGAGATGTTATTTTAAATAATGTATGAAAGTGTTAGTTTCTTTGATGTCAAGAGAAACTATCAGAACTATAAATTATCATTGAATATATCTTCTTTTTCTGTTAGCATGGATATTTGCAGTGTTTTAATTATTTTACTTATGTGAGAATGCATTGCATTCTTTATCAAATATTTTCTAAGATAAAATATGTATTAATATCTCTTTCCCCAGGTAATGTACATACTTTGACCACACTTGCATGATATTTATTTTTAATGAATTTACTCACTAATGTGTAGGAGATTAATCTTTCACCTGTCTGACTACTGGATTAAGGTACAGCTGTCCCTTGCTTAAATATACTTAGTTATGTTCATGAACCTCTAAGACCTTTATATAGTGGGTTGCTTTGTGCTTACCTCTAATCCCATTATTTTAGGTGTGACTTTTCTAAATGTCTGCTCTCAAATTGTTGTTAGTTTTACTTATGATAGTTATTTAATTAAATATTAGAGAATTATCTTACTAATTATTACATAATTTGTGATTTTGAAAGAAAAGAGTATATTTTTATAAAATAATTAAAATATTTAGAAAAAACTTGAAAGTCTTTCAAATTAGCAATGTATGCCATTTATTAAATGGAAAATGAACTACAAATATAAAAATTATATAGACAGATAATTTTAGAAGTGTCTTTAATTTTTTGATCACTTCTAAAGAAATAAAAAAATAATGAAAATAGCATAAGATGCATTATAGATGGGTTTTTTGTAGGAATTGTGTCAGAGAATAATTGTTATGCAGTGCATTTTAAAAGAATTGTTTGCCTATAAAAACCCTGGTGAAAAATGTGCATTAAGTTAAATATATGTCTTCAGAACAGCTTATTAACTTATTAATTGCAATTTCATAGACTGCAAAAATACTTATAAAATTGCAAAGAAACCTAGTTTGGTAGTTTTTTTTCATTATTTATTGTGTTCATCATATAGGAAACATTTGTGCTTGTTTTATTAGTGTCATTGTAAGCCTGTTTTATTGCAAGTGTACATGTAATATTACATCTCTTATTGGAAATAAATGGAAGTATATTGTTGCTCTTATCTATCTCAGATTTTCTTTGTTTTATTTATTTTTATTATTTATTTGAGGGAGAGAAACATGGATTGTTGTCCCACTTATTTATGCATTTTTATTGGTTCATTCTTTTTTTTCTTCCCACCTCTAAGATCATCTTGCACTTAGCTAATAGATAAATAGTAACTGTATTCACAGCTATAATAGGAATTTAGTTTTAATTAATTTACCACATAGTTGTAATAAATCTAACAATTCTTAAAAATCTATGATTTGTGAGTTTTTTATTTTTATCTTTATTTTTATTGTTGACACTATTACAGATGTCCCCATTTTCTCCTCCTTCCCTCTAGCCATTACCTGCACTATTGTCTGAGTGTATGTGTTATGCATACATGTTCTTTGGCTAATTCATTCATTGGTTGATTCATTTTTTTAAAAAATATTTATTGATTGATTTCAGAGAGGAAGGGAGAGGGAGAGAGAGATAGAAACATTGATGATGAGAAAGAATAATTGGTCTTCTGCCTCCTGCACGCTCCCCACTGGGGATCGACCCTACAACCCAGGCATGTGCCCTACCAGGAATCAACCATGACCTCTTGGTTCACAGGTTGTCATTCAACCACTGTGCCACATTGATCATGCTTTGTAAAAAATGTATATTTTTATTGACTTTTATGTTTTTTTAAGAACATGTTTTTAATGATTTTTAGAGAGAGGAAAGGAGAGGGATAGAGAGGCAGAAACATCGACATGAGAATGAATCACCCATGGGCTGCCTCTTGCATGCCCCCCACTGTGGATAAAGCCTGCAACTGGGCATGTGCCCTACCTCCCTGCATGGGTGGATGCTTAACCAGAGAGCCAGGCCCATTGGGCTCCCACAGGCTTCCTCTCGCAGCCTTTCCGGTCCTGGCGCACATCAAGATCCACCACCAGCCCTATCTGGTTTGTCTCAATGGATACAGCATCAGCCTGTGGACAGAAGGGTCCTGGGTCCGATTCCGGGGTACAGCGGGCAGCCGATCAGTGATCTCTCTCATCACTGATGTTTCTGTCTCTTTCACCCTCTCCACTCCGCTCTGAAATAAATAAAAATATATTTTAAAAAAAGAAAAGGATCCACCACCGCTCCCTTCCCCCCTGCCTCTCTGCGGGCCCCCTAGTCAGGAACTCTGCAGACGCCTATAGCAAGGAGACACGCCGTTGCTATCAAAACGGACGTTTCCCTGGGCGCACACGCTTCCCCAGCCGATTAATTATCTTCATTGACTTTTAGATAGAGAGGAAAGGAGAGGAAGAGAGAGATAGAAACATTAGTGAGAGAGGAACATTGACTGGCTGCCTCCTGCTTACGCCTTACCGGGGATGGAACCTGCAATACAGTATCTACTGCCACTAACATTCTGTTTGTCCATATCTTCTTTTACTAACTTTTACATGTGCCCTGCCCGGGAATTGAACCGGGGACTTCTTGGTCCATGGGTCAAGGGTCAACGCTCAATTACTGAGCCACACTGGTCCGGCACCTGTTTATTATTTGTAATTGGTTTTGTTTGTTTTGGAAACTTGAATTTATTAAAGAAAAATGTATCTGTAACTCAGTTTTATGAAAGACCATTAACTCTGTCTAAATCAAAATCAAAACAGGTGTTCTAAGCAACATTCATATGTGAAATTTTAAACCTCACAAACTGCCTACATAGAAATTATTAAATGAAAGTGAAAAATGTCAATGAGGTGGTCTGCCGAAATGATGAATGTATTTGCCATATTTGCATTTAAGTCTACTGTGCAAATTAGATATTGCATGTCCATTATTCTTTGATTCAATGTTTCTATTTTCTATTACATGTTAGAAAATTCCCAGTATCAAGATTTGAAGTAAATTATCAAGATCTGTCAACTTTTTTCCTTTGTACTACTGGGTTTCTAGTGAATCCAATAGCCCCTAGACATGAGAGATGCCTTAGAGACATCTTATTCCTAGTGAGCGGAACTGTGGGCTGAGAAACTTGCCATTACACTTTGCCAGTATTGAAACTGTTACAAAAGGATTATGAGATTTATCCAGAGCCAGGGTGCTAGTCATTGACTAGTTGGCTGAAAATTATGTTGCAGATGCCTGATTCTTAACCCAATTGGCTATGTAACATCTCTTGAGAACTCGGTGCTAAAAGATTCAGGCTGTTTCAATTTACTCTTTTAATTAAAACATAGAACTGGAGAAGAAACAAATAAAAGAGATGAGAGCAGGCTTCAAAATATCCCCAGGCTCTCTCTCAGTATTCTTTGTTACAATTCTCTAGGAAGGCTCCACCAACAAAGCTCTGAACAACTGCCATGTTTTATTTATTTATTTTATTTTTTCATTATGTAACATGACACATTAATAGGATTAAAATGATACTTAACATTCCATTTCCTCGATATAACATCATTAGAAAGAACACATAATTCCAAGCACTGACACCTAGAAAATGCAATGCATTGTGTTACTTCACTGTGCTTTCTCACTTATTTACAAGTTATAGGTTAAAGAATTCATCAACAACTCTTACTGAGCACAAAAATCTACATAAACTATCAAAGATAGCCAGTAGCTTATTAGTAAAATAATCACATTTGATTTTAAGAGAATGGTGTTAACATAGCCCTTCCTCTTTACCAAGGAAGGACTAAAAGCTCACTGTGGTCTACATGATTTATACACATAAACCAGGTTCCCCTTCCCACAAAGAAAAGCTTATTCTGATTTAAAGTCACCAACCAGGACGATAAAACTCATGAGAATTATTTTATTTTCCATTATGCATTCATTCATTCATTCAACACATGCAGGTTTTCTGCAAAATATTAATGAAGAATGAGAGGGACAGGGCTCTTCTCCAAAATAGTTTATAATCTATAAGGTAAGGCAGGAAACATATCTTTGGTTATAGAAAAATCAGATACTGATTACTGGTAAGTGTCAGGAAGGAAAATCCAGAATGGTAAGAATTTGCTATTCAGTGAGCTGAGTACGTGACTTGTGAAATTTGGGTTCACTGCATTTTTTTCCAGTTTATTTTTAACTATATGGAAACTAAAACCATATCTAAAAGAAACACAAGTAATTGAGATAATTAATTCTGAATGAAAATACAATGAAAACATAATGGCAACAGATTGTTCATTGCTCTGGCAAAAATGTTTCTGGTTAAATATTTATTATTGGTATAGGTTTAAATATGATATGGATCTATCATTAGCAGTAATTGAAAATTATATGGCTAGTGTAGAAATAATCAAAAGTAGGTCTACATAGAGATACTAGGGGCTCAGTGCACAAAATTCATGCACGGATAGGGTCCCTAGGCCTGGCCAGCGATCAGGGATAATCTGTGCGGTGACTGGCAAGGCAGTAGGGGTGAGGGCCCACTGGCACCCACCTTTGCTAGCCTGGGATCTCTGGGCTGGAGGCAGCGCCTGTGTTGAGCGTCTGCCTCCTGGTGGTCAGTAAATGTCATAGTGACCAGTTGTCCTGCTGTTCAGTCAATTTGCATGTTAGCCTTTTATTATATAGGATGATGGGGCCACATTTACCCGAATTATTAATACTAGTAGTACAAGTATGTCTTTATTTGAAAGGCACATGCATATTTAGAATTCAAGAAAATCTTTATTCAGTATAGTATAGTGTTGATAACAGATTCTGGAGCTAGACCCACTATATTTAAATCTTAGCTTTGCCACTTAACTGAGCTATATAAATTCGGACAAAAATTTTAACCTATCTACTATCAGTTAATTCACAAATTAAATATAAGAAAATAGTATTACCTTCCTTTCTTTTTTAATAAAATTTAACTTACTTGATACACTTATGAATGTATTAAAACAGTGCTAGTTTCATGTTAAACAGTCAATACAAAACATGGTGATGATGAAACTTACAATGATAATGATGCTAGAATATTGAGGCAGTCAAATTTAAACTTATAGTTGTTGACTACAAGAAAGAAAATACCTACTAAGAAGGTCTCCTGGTGGCTAACTGGGCTCCAATTTGAAAGCAGAGCCTAGCAGCTGTTTCTAAACTGGGGCCTCTCATTCAAACCACACTTCCTGAGAAGCCTGCACTGAACTACCATTACACTGAACTGCCTGCCTGCACGTGTTTCTGCCATGTGAGCCAATCCTTATAAAGGAGTTCCTGGAATCCTACGTCAACCAATAGGATTGAGGCTTTCCATAACCAACCAGAATTGTGCAGCTATATCCTCATCAGCATCTTCACCAACCAACCATAGGAACTTCATTCTGATTAATTAGGACAATGGGTTTTGAGCCAAACTTTGAGGATTTGGGATCCTCATTTGCATGAAAACAGACCAATGTGAAACCAGGGTTCGGAACTTCTCTCTGTATAAGTCAGCTTTCCTCTGCTGCACTTTCCCTTTCCATTCAGGACTGAAGATTGACTTTCAGAGTGGATCAGACCTGAGAAGGTGGAGGAGCCCAGAGCCAGCAGAGCCTTCTAGGTGCATTGCCTGAGAGCCACCTTGCCCCAGGGCTGCCTCACAGTTGTGCTGCCCCATAGCTCTGCTCCATAAATGAGCTGTGCTCACAAGCATGCTGTATCACTGCAAGCATGCTGTTTGCACTGAATAAAGTTTCCTTCTTCACTGTGCCCCAAACTTGGGATTCATGCTGGCACTGAATTGGTGCCAACAGCCATCAGTTGACATATTATAAGATCAATAAATGAATGTTGCATTGCCTTGCATTCATATTTATATAAGTTAATGTCCAATCATGAGAGAGATATCACACAGTAATTTGAACAGGAAAATTTAATATAAAAATTTATTGATTTTAATAGAGGATTAGAGTAAGAGCAGATTGGCTAGTAAATAGTAAAAGGGCACTAATTATACAAACAACAGCCCAGACAGGAAGTCAGTTTCATTCCTGGTCAGAGCACATGCCTGGGTTGCAGTCTCAATCTCCATTAGGGTGCATGCTGGAGGCAGCTGATCAATGATTCTCAAAATTGACGTTTCTATCTCTCTCTACCTCTCACTTCTTCTCTGAAATAAATTTAAAAACAAAAAAAAACAAAAAATATGTACAAGCACCAGTCACTAGCCCTAGGGCTGAGAGAGAATGCCCTAGTCAGTGGTCGGCAAACTCATTAGTCAACAGAGCCAAATATCAACAGTACAACGATGGAAATTTCTTTTGAGAGCCACATTTTTTAAACCTAAACTGTATAGGTAGGTACATTGCTATTAACTTAATTAGGGTACTCCTAAGGCTTAGGAGGAGCCACACTAAAGGGGCCAAAGAGCCGCATGTGGCTCGCGAGCCGCAGTTTGCTGACCAAGGCCTTAGGTCAAGCATGTCAAACTCATGACCCACGGACTGCATGTGGCCCACAACGAATATGTTTGTGGCCCAGCCAATATCACAGTATGTAAGAAATGTTTTAATAAAAATTTTGTAACTTAATTTTTACAATATCCTGTTATACATAATTATTAATAAAGAACTAAATTTATGTTAACGATTACTCATCTATTTCAGCCTTTAGTATTCAGCATGTATCTATTAAAATAAACCTACCTTTCTATGAAAATTAAAGCTTTTGTTTTTTTGAGGCCCACGTAAACTTAAACCTTGTTTAAAGGCCCGTGTTAGCCTTTGAGTTTGACATGCTTGCCCTAGGCTGACATCCAGATCTTGGAGAAGGCACAGCCATGGCTCACTAAATGCCAGAGAAGTACTGTGTTGTTCCACCTGTGGTGGAATCTGCCAGAAATCCACCCCCTGGATGCCAGGGAACGCTGTTTCCTGTGGATGCTGCTGAAGGTCATGCACTGCAGGAGCAGGACACTGGGAACTGCGTGTGTTGAGGGGTCCCAACCTGCTATAAAGCTAACTGCTGGTGGCTAAAGGTGGTGGGAGAGGGTGCCCACAACTGTGTGCTCACAGCTGTGCCCAGCAAGAGCTGGGAAATGGAGAACCTGCAAACACTGCAGGGGCTGGAGAGCCTGTGCTACCAGACTGCCAAAATATCAACATCCTGTATACCTTAGTCTACTATCTCCTTTGTTGAGATTCTGCTACCAGACTTGTAGAAGAGGGTGCTGGGAGCAGCTGCTGGCTGCTTAGTGCTTCTCCCTACTCTTTCCTGCAGGAATGGACAGTCAAGAGCTGTACATGCTTGTGGGGAGTCTGCTGCTGTAAGTACAGGTCTGAATTGGGAAGAAAAATTTCCTTCCTCTTGGAAAGTCTTTTCAGCCCTTTCTATTAACAATGCTTCTAGATAGCTGGGACAGGAAACACATATTTAAAGGGTCATGTACCATTTTCACAGAGCAGTCTAACAGGATGAATTTGGAGCTTAAAGGTAATAAATTAACAACAAGCAATATCACAAATAAAAGCACTGAGTATGAAAACTTTATATTTCTCTTCCTTCTGTTAATTTATTGGACACATTTCATTCCAGTGTGTATCACTAAATCCTCATGAATTGGAAAATCCACAAACATTTTTATTTATAATACTTAAGACAAACTCTCTAATTGGCAACCAGTCTTTAATAAAATAGTGTACCCTTGAATTAAACATCTAAAACATTGACCAGAGTTACACCATCTATTAGATATATTTGTATTCCTAGATTTAAAAACTTTTATATAAATTTTTTACTGTGTAAACATAAGACCAATTTTGTGTGTGTTTAAGAAAACATTTTTATTGTGATAAAATTCCAATACAAGATTATATATATATTTCAGCACATTATAATTTGACTAGGGGCTCAGTGCAAGAATTCGTGCACCTTGAAAGGAATTGTGGGCTGCAAGCTACCGTAGGCACAGGGGCGGGTCTTGGCCCATCCTCCACGCCCCAGCCCGGCCCCTCCCTTTGCAGCCCCTGGTCCCCTGTCTGCTGGCAGCCCCACTCCCACTGCTGCTCCCATGTGCTGATGGCACTGGCCCCGCTGACACCCGTTGATGGTGCAGAGCGATTGGGGTTGGCGGGTGTGAGTGGTGGCTCTGGCTCCAGCTGAGGGTGTGAGTGGGGCTGGTGCTGGCAGCAGGTGCGAGTGCTGGGCGGGACGATGGTGCACAAGAGCAAAGAATTTTCAGTAACCACAAGAGGCTCGCGCTGATGACAGCAACCGGCACCCCACCTGGTCTGGCACCTCCACTCATCTGCTTCACCATTCTGCCACAGCCGACACCCACCATGTTCCACATATGCCCCCTGGTGGTCAGTGCATATCATAGAAACCAGTTGTTTGGTTGTTTGGTTGTTCTAGTTGTTCCACCATTTGGTCTATTTGCATATTAGTCTTTTATTATATAGGACTAGAGGCCCGGTGCACAAAAATTTGTGCACTCGGGGGAAGGGGGGTTCCTCAGCATGGCC
>NW_006287706.1:800149-807436 GCF_000327345.1 Myotis davidii
CACACTCAGGGCAGGGCTGATGGGGAGGTTATGGCTCTACCCCATCACACACAGAGCAGGGCTCGTGGGGTGGGGGGCTTGGGGCGCCACACCCTGTCACACACAGAGCCGCAGGGTGATCAGGGGTTTGGGGATCTCCCCGCTATCAGGCACAGAGCAGGGCCTATCAGGGGGTTGGGGAGCCTTCCCCTTTCAGGAACAAAGCAGGGCCTATAGGGAGGTTGAGGCCCCACCCCCTGTCACACACAGAGCCGCAGGGTGATCAGGGGGTTTGGGCGCTGCCGCTGTCGCGCTGATCCTGGTATTGGGAGGCATATTACCCTTTTACTATATAGCGTAGAGGCCTGGTGCATGGGTGGGGGCTGGCTAGTTTGCCTTGAAGGGGGTCCTGGATCAGGGTGGGGGTCCCCAAAAAAAAAATGTTGCGGTTCGAAACAATGTATAACTCCAGCTCTGAGATCCCAGCTGGCTGAAAGCAGGTTTCTGGGGTTTTGTTTAGCTTCTATATGTTACAATGTTTCTTAAACTGCAAGTTCAGAGGCCGGCAAGGCAGGCGAGGAATGTTGCAGTCCTCTGTCACTGAAGCAAGCAAACCTCATGTTCAATTCAAGCTGCCTGGCTGCTGGCCGCCATCTTGCCTGTCAGTTAATTTGCATATTTCTCTGATTTGCCAATGGGAAGGGTAGCGGTTGTATGCCAATTACCATGTTTCTCTTTTATTAGATAGGATGCTTCTATGAACATAGGGGTGCACATATTTTTCTGGTTGGATTTTAGGGATGTTTAGGACATATTCCTAGAAGTTGGATAGCTAGGTCAAATGGCTGTTCCATTTTTTTTTGGAAACTCTACAGTATACTGTTTTCCATAGTGGCTGCACCAGTCTGCATTCCCACCAGCAGTGTACTAGGGTTCCCTTTTCTCTACATCCACATCGGCACATATCATTTGTTAATTTGTTGATAGTAGTCATTCTGGCAGGTGTAAGGTATTTACCAATAATACATCTGATAAGGGGTTAATTTCCAAAATATATAAAGTAATCATATAACTTGGGACAGACAGTACAATAACTTGAAAAGAAAGTTGTCAATTTTATCATCAAGGAGACATCCAAGAATAATAGATCCTAATGTACAAGTGAAAACAATTACTAGACTTTTCCTCATCTTCATGTTTAGAAGTCATCCAAAGCTCTAAACCTTAAAATTTATCTTTCCTTGTGGTTAAGTCAGCAACAAACTACTCAGATAGGTATCTGGGTCTAATCTCTAGGAAAAGCTCACATGGTGTATTTTGACCAGAGACTTTGACAAACATAAAGGTGCTATTGTACACCCCCCAGAAAGAACTGGCTCAGCTGCAGTGTGTACACATGTGCACTCTGTGAAATTTTACAGGAGAGTAAGTGGCATGCCTGCAAGACCGTACTTCTCCTTCTTAGTAAAGTGAATAGTGGCTACAAGGAAAGATGTTCCTCAGCATTTTTATAAATTGGTTTTGTGTGTAGCGGAGTCTCCCTGATGGGCTCACTCAGTCCTGAGGTGACTGAGGAATTGGGAAGGCTGGAGACTTGAAGTTTGGCTCAGACAGAACTCGCGTGGATCATGATCAAGGAGCAGGCAGGCGATGACACCGGCTAATTTTCCATCTGTGAGAAGCACTTATTCATAAACTGAGAAGCTGTATGCTACAGGAAAATCTAACGCATGGCATTTTGGTACTTAAAAATGAATATTATTTTCCAAACTTCTTATATAATGGTATTGTGGCTCTAGATCTATTGTGGCCTCTGGTTATAGATTTGTGAAGTTAAAGTACCTAATCTCTACAAAGCATTTATCACTATGGCTAACATGTAGTAAGTATTTAATCAATGCCAGTGATTTATCTTTATTAATAAAAGTATTGGTACTACTTATTTTAAGTGTTCAATCTATTACATATGTATACTTATATGTCCCTTGTCGCAACTAAATATATGAAGATGTTCCATGAAAGCTTTGCAACCTGTAACTTACAAGGCTGGTACTGAGAGTGTACCATTTCCTGAATTGGTTCACTTTAGACCTTCAGATTCTCATGAAAGACTTATTGTCCATATGGGAAGATGGGCATTCTCAATCCTAATTAACTCAGGAATAATGGCCCCTACCGCTGAAGGAAATAAACAAAATGATCCTCTAGCTACCATTTCTCTTTTAACAAATACATATTCCATGTATTTTTTTAAAGGGAACATGCATATATAAAAATTATATACTGAAAGTAGAGGACTGAAGAAAAATGAAAGTTAGGAAGAACAAAGTTTGAAGTTCTCACACAATTAAACTTTTTATTGTTTTGCATAAGGAAAAATAGTTCAAAACTTAATGCCTTCAGAGATATGTATAGCCATAAATATCATTTCTACTCATTACATCATTATTTTTTGTAAATGTTCACACTTAACATTCTTTCTCTTTCTTTCTCTGTCTCTCTACCCTCACCTTGAAGCCTTCCCATTTGAAATCATACAACTTTCTTACTTTTTGGCAAATCACTCCCTATTCACAGCATAAAATGTTGCTCTGTGATTCCTTCCAAAATTCTTATTCTGCTGTAACATCAGAAATCTTAGGAGCAGATGGGTATTTACACTTGCAAAGATGTAAAGGCACAAGGTGTCTTATGTATGATAATCAATGGAGACGAACTAAATTCTATTCCAAAGCTTCCTTAACTGGGAGCTACGCATCAGCTGTCTTCCTTCATGGTAGGTAGTCTATTCTGCCCAAAACATGATTTTCTCTCTGTGGTGACAGCCTAATGGCACACTGAAGAAAAAATAGTTCCCCTATTTGGAAAGATTTGGCCCTGTCCCCTACACACAGCACCGTCCCATTACTGAGCTCGGGAACATTAGTCTTTGTTCTGCTCTGCCTGCGGCCTGTGCCACAAAGAAATTGCAATAATCACTGTTCTTTAGTTTATTGAGAGAAAAGTAGAGGCTCTGATTCCAGGTTTTCCTTTTAGTGGGAGGCTTATAGGCAATGCCAGTTTTTTCAACAACAACAGTTTTGCTTTTGGCAGAGTGGCAGACACCGGCAGAGCAGGCTCGGGATCCTTTGTGTCCTTTTTGAAATTACTCCCTCCCATCTCCAATACCAACGTGGGCCAAGACCCAATTCAAGTCTCCTCTCAACTGATTAACACTAAAAAAACCTACTGTCTACAATTTTGTAGTTTATTGAGAAGTATATAATGAAATAAAAATGCAATATTAATTATATTATTTTACTAAAATTAGTTCTATTGCTAACAAGATTTACGACAATCTAAACGTTCATAAAAATGAAACAAAGTCATACTATTTTAAAATTATGATTTTTTAAAGTTTAAAAACTGAGAATTACTGCTATTAGTTTCTTTTCTATTCTTTATTTGTTGTTTGTTTCTCATGCCTTGTGTCATTTTTCAGGCTATGCATATCTGAAATATAATGGACCTATGGTAACATATTTGAGTTTTCAAAACAAAAACTGTGTCAATATAAATGTATATGATTATATGTATTATTATATTTTGAACATATACATGTTATTTTGCACTGCCTTATATAGAATGATGTTCAGATAAAATTACTTACAGGAAATAAGCTAATACTCATTGTCAATCACAATGAAACTCAGAATCCAGAATGTGCTTCTCAGTAGGGATAGTATTTCCCACAAGATGCATTTTAGAAATTCATGGAGTTAATTTTGGATGTCATGTTTGTGTAAATGTTATAGGCAGATGCTATTGATGCTACAAGTTCGAAAAACGTGTTGTTGACATACAATGAAGAGGTCTGTGTCCTCTTCACATTTTGAAAGTACCATAGAAAATCATGAGGTCATATATGTTTTAGCATCTGATTACATTTTACATAAACAATAACATATGATTACATTTTTACATAAAACAAAAACACATTTTTGCATCATTTTAACATACACTGATGTTTTAAAAAATGTAATTTTGAATAAATGAAGACACGGACTGCTCTCTTTGGAATTTTGACCGAAGTTATTTGCCATTTCAGAAAATAATTTGAATGATGGCAACATACTTTTTGAAGTACTTGGTCACTGATAAAATGTAACTGCATTAATTGGCTTTTGTAGCTCTCTCATTCAAAGATTACACACACACATGCACACACATACACAGACACACTTAGCCAGATAACAAAATGTTAAATACAAAAAAATCTAATTCTTGCTATTAGCATACACAATTTAAAATTTATACCTAGTTCATTATGTATACAAATCTATAGAAATGACTATTATTAGATAAATGGAAGAGATTACCCTTTTTTTTATACTCGTACTCACTCCTTTCCTGTCACTCCGCCCTCCCCTTGAGGCAAATCTCATGAAAACTTATTTAATTCTTCCGAAAAGCTGAAACCATTCCTGGTCATCTTGGGAGTGAAATAGTGGATAATAACATTATACTTTGGTTAGCTTCAGTCGACTTTTCAGAACATAACTGTAGAGAAAACACTATACTCATATAGGTATGAAACCTTATTTTTCAACATTTATCCTTATTAACTACCTATAAATTAATGTTTAATAAGAGATATACATATGAATACTAAATATTTTTATAATTTTGTTATCTATAAAATTTACAAAAAGGCCTTTGTAATACTTAAAAATTTTTAGCTTATATAAGATGTCAGAATTCAAAGTAAATATCTGGCCACTACTTTCAACAATTGATTGTGCTTACTACTAAAATAAACCCCTTCATACTATTGTGGTATTGTGAGTTGCAAATAAAGGGTAAAATTCTTCTAACATATTTTATTATAGGCTCATTCAATAATTATGAATTATGCCTTATTAAAAAATAGCATCCATCATTTTTGTAATGTGACATACACTTAATATGCTATTTTATTTTTGTTTATGATATTAAATTTGCATATTAAAATGTAATGAGATTCTATCTAATAGTAATTGCAACTTTGTAAATGTGTTTACTATGTTTCAATTTTAGATTTTGTAATTCATTTATATTTTATATTTTTACTTGCTACTATTATTGTTCTGTACTTTTGGCAAATTATTGATTACTGAATTAATCTTACCTATATTTTTCCAAGAAAAATAAGGAATTCTAATTTTAACAGTGTTTCCCCTGATGTTTGTCATGTGACTATATTTCAATTCTACAGGTCACAATGGGTTTTCTTGCATATATACATAACTCATGGGCAAAGATGATAGTGTGAGGAAGGCCTGGGGTAGGGTGGGAGCTGGGTGGAGGGGGACAAAGGAGGGAAAATGGGGGACATCTGTAATACTATCAACAATAAACAAAAATAAATACATTACCTTGATAAAGAATCAATCACCTAATAATTGTATTAAATAGATTAAAATTAATGCAACTTTTTAACTTAAAAGTAAATATTTAAGTAATTAAAAAAAAAGCAACAATGGAGATTTCTTCAAATGGGTAAGATTTTACACTGACTGTTAAATATCCAATCTGTAATCTTAATATATAAAGAGGTAATATGCAAATTAGGCCGGGACACCATAACAGGACGACTGAACAGGAGGAGGTTGAGCACGCAGGTGAGGCCCGGAGTGAAGACGGAGACAGAGATGGGGGCCTGCCCAAGCCAGCACGGCAGCTCCGGTGGCCCGGAGTGGAAACAGGCAGGGGGGGTGGGAGGCCTGTGGCCAAGCCACCACGGCACCTCTGGCAGCCCCAGAGTGGACACAGGAAAGGGTTCAGGGGAGGCCTGGGGCTGAAGTTAGGTGCAGGTTCCGGCCTCCCACGGCACCAGTCAGGCACGGTCTGGCCGCCCATGGTGGCAGTCTGGCCTGACTCCCACGACGGCTGGTGGGGTGCCTCCTCGCATGGTAGGAGGCTGGGCATCTCCTCACAAGCAATTTCAATCACACACTGGGCCTCTAGTATAAAATAAAATCATTAAATGTTTTGAGAACTTTCGATGGCTATGTTGCTTCAAAATCATTTTTTAAATTTTATTTCTTTATGTTGACAGTATTACAGATGTCCCCCATTCCCCATCCCTCTTGCTCTTCTCCACTCAGGCCCTACCCCACCCCAGGCCTTCACCACACTATTGTCGGTGTCCATGGGTTATAAATTCATATGTGTTCTCTGATCTGGTCAATCTTTTCCTGTCCCCACCTCCTCCCTTCTGAGATCAGATCCATCAATATGTTCCATATATCCATGATTCTAGAACTATTTTGTTCATCAATTCATTTTGTTAATTAGATTCCACATGTGAGGTAACATATTTGTCTTTATCTGACTGGATTCTTTTGCTTAACATAATACTCTCCAGATCCCTCTATGCTGTCCCAAAGCAAAAAAGATCCTTCTTTTTTATAGATGCACTAGAGGCCTGGTGTATGAATTCATGCATGGGTGGGGTAGGGCCGGCCCACCCTGACGGGGGCCAATTGGGCCATTACTAGCCTGTGGGAGAGGCCAAGGGCAGTTGGCAGGCCAGCCCTGCACCTGATCAGGGTGCGGCGGGTGATCGGAGGCGGGGCTGGCCCCAGGGGACAAGTTGCAGGTGGTTGGCCGGTTGACCCCACCCCCTGGTTGAACTCCTCATTGAACTCCCAGTTGAACTGCCAATCAAGGGGACAATTTGCATATTTGCCCTTTATTATATACTAGAGGCCTGGTGCACAAAAACTTGTGCACTGGGGGGGAGGGCGGCGGGGGGGTCCCTCAGCCTGGACTGTGCCCTCTCGCAGTCTGGGTCCCCTCGGGAGATAACAACCTGCTGGCTTAGGCCTGTTACCGGGTGGCAGAGGGCAGGCTCAATCCCTAGGTGCAGCCCCTGGTCGGGCTCAGAGCAGGCCGATTGGGGAATTGGGGCGCCACCCCCTGTCATGCACAGAGCAGGGTGGATTGGGAGGTTGTGATTCCACCCTCAGTCACGCTCAGGGTAGGGTTGATTAGGGGGTTGGGGCACCGCCCCCTGTCACACTCAAGGCAGGGTCAATGGGGAGGTTGCGGCGCCACCCCCATCACGCACAGAGCAGGGACAATCAGGGGGTAGTGGCACTGCCCCATGTCACGCACAGAGCAGGGCCCATCAGGGGGGTTGAGGAGCTCCTCCCTGTCACACACAGAGCGGGCAGATCAGGGGGTTGGGACGCCGCCTTCTATCACCCACAGAGCAGGGCCGATCAGGGGGTTGGGGTGCCGCTACTCTCACACTCAGGGCAGGACCGATGGGGAGGGTATGGCTCT
>NW_006287706.1:807457-811725 GCF_000327345.1 Myotis davidii
TTTCAGAGCTGACTTCTGTATTTGAAACAATGTTGCAATACTGCTGGCTGAAGCCCAGCGACTAAAGCAGGTTTCTGAGGTTTTGTTTAGCTTCTATATTTGTTACAATGTTTCAAACTGCTGGATCAGAGGCCAGCAAACCAGGCGGGGAATGTTGGAGTCCTCCGTCACTGAATCAAGCAAGCCTCATGTTCACTTTAAGCTGCCTGGCTGCTGGCCACCATCTTGGCTGGCAGTTAATTTGCATAATACCCTGATTAGCCAATGAAAAAGGTATCGGTCGTACGCTAATTACCATGTTTCTCTTTTATTAGATAGGATTGTAGTATTTCATTGTGTAAATTTACCGCAGAATTTTTATCCACTCATCTACTGATGGGCACTTGGACTTTTTCCAGATCTTAGCTATTGTAAATAGCACTGCTATGACCATAGGGGTGCATATACTCTTTCTGATGGGTGTTTTAGGGTTCCTATTATATTTCCAGAAGTGAAATAGCTGGGTCAAAGAGCAGTTATATTTTTAATTTTTTGAGGAAATCCCATACTATTTCCCACAGTTGCTGTACCAGTCTGCATTCCCACCAGTAATATAGGAGAGTTGCCTTTTTTCCACATCCTCTCCAGCACTTGTTTGTTGGTTTATTGATGGTAATCACTCTGGTACATATGAGGTGATCCATCATTGTAGTTTCAATTTGCATTTTTCTGATGACTACTGATGTTGAGTATTTTTCATATGCAAAGTGCAAATAGAAGGATAATAGCTCAGTATAATAAAGGCCATACATGACAAATCTACAGCCAATATCATACTCAATGAGCAAAGACTAAAAGTATTTCCCTTAAGCTCAGGAAGTAAACAGAGATGTCCACTTTCATTACTCTTATTCAACAGAGTACTGGAATTCCTAGCCAAAATTATCAGACAAGAAAAAGAAATGAAAGTCATCCAAATTAGAGGGGAAGTAAAATTGTCATTTTCACAGATGACATGATATTATACAAGAAAAACTTTAAAGACTCTCCCAGGAACCAATAGACCAAATAAATTAATTTGGCAGTGTAGAAGGATACAAAATTGACATCCAGGAATTGATGGCATTTTTATATACCATTGATGAACGTTCAGAAAAAGAAAGTAAAAAAAAAAAAAGTCCCATTTACCATTGCAAATAAATAAATGAATGAATAATTGAATAAATAAATAAATAAATAAATAACTCTCCCAGGAACCAATAGACCAAATAAATTAATTTGGCAGTGTAGAAGGATACAAAATTGACATCCAGGAATTGATGGCATTTTTATATACCATTGATGAACGTTCAGAAAAAGAAAGTAAAAAAAAAAAAAAAGGTCCCATTTACCATTGCAAATAAATAAATGAATGAATAATTGAATAAATAAATAAATAAATAAATAAATAAATAAATAAATAAATAAATAAAAGATATCTAGGAATAAACTTAACCAAGGAGGTAAAAGGCATGTACTCAGAAAACTACTGGACATTGAAAAAAGAAATAGGAGAAGATACAAACAAGTGGACTTATATACCTTGTTTATGAACTGGAAGGATTAACATGATTAAAACGTTCATTCTACCCAAAGCAATCTATAGATTCACTGCAATTCCTATTAAATACCAATGGACTATTTCACTAATCTAGAACAAATGTTCTAAAAACTTATATATGGAACCTAAAATGACCCAGAACGGTTTCAGCAAACTTGAAAAAGAAGAAAGTTGGAGAGATCACAATAATGGATATCAAACTATACTACAAAGCCTTTGTAATCAAAGCAGCCTGGTAATGGCATAAGAACAACCTAATTTAATAGAATAGAAGAGAGACCCCAGAAATCAACCCATTCCATTATGGTCAATGAATATTTGACGAAGTTAACCAGTGCATACAATGGAGTAAAGACAATCTCTTCAATAAATGGTGCTGGATTCCCTATAAATTTGGGAGATTAATCCCTTATCAAATGTATCATTGGCAAATATGTGCTACCATGCAGTGGTCTTTCTTGTTATTTTTTTGATGGTTTCTTTTGTTGTGCAGAATCTATTAATTTTGTTTATTTTCTCCTTAGTTTCCATTGTCCTAGGAGATGTATCAGTAAACGTATTGCTAAGAGAAAGGTCTGAGATTTTGCTGCTTATTCTTCTTCTAAGATTTTTAAAGTTCCATGTCTTACATATAAGTTTTTTGTCCATTTTTATTTTATTTTTGTGTATGGTGTAAGTTGGTGGTCTAGTTTCATTGTTTTTGCATGTATCTGTACAATTTTCCCAGCACAATTTATTGAAGAGATTTTCTTGACTCCATTGTATGCTCTTGCCTTCTTTGTCAAATATTAATTAGCATAATGGTTTGGGTTGATTTCTGGGTTCTCTGTCCTGTCCCATTGGTCTATATGTCTGTTCTTGTTCCAGTAGCAGGCTGCTTTGAGTACAGTGGCTTTGTAATACTTGATATCTGGTATTGTGATCATTTCAACTTTGTTCTTCTTTATCAAGATTGCTGTCAGTATTTCAGGTCTCTTCTGATTCCATATAAATTTTTGGAGAGTTTGTTCTAGGTCTGTGAAATATACCATTGGTATTTTAATGAGGATTGTGTTTAATCAATAGATTTCTTTGGGTAGTATGGACATTTTAGTGATGTTGATTCTATAAATACCTGAACACGATATATTCTTCTACTTGTTTTTATCTTCATCAATCTCTTTTTTTCAACATCCTGTAGTTTTCTTGTACAAGTCTTTTACCTCCTTGGTTAAGTTTATTTCTAAGTATCTTAATTTTTTGTTTCAATGGCAAATGGGATTTTTTTTTAGTTTCTATTTCTGAGAGTTCATTTTTAGTGTATATAAATGCCGTAGATTTCTGAGTGTTAATTTTGTATCCTGCTATGTGGCCAAATTCATTTATTAAATCCAGTAGTTTTTTGATCAAGTCTTTAGGGTTTTATATGTACAATATCATGTTGTCTTCAAATGATGAGAGTTTTACATCCTCCTTTCCAACTTGGATGCTTTTTATTTCTTCTTCTTCTCTGATCACTATAGCTAGCACTTGAGTACTATGTCAAACAGGAATGGTCATCCTTGTCTTGTTCCTGTTCTTAGGGGAAATGGTTTTAGTTTTTACCCATTGAGTATGATGTTGGCTGCAGATTTGTCATGTAAGGCTTAACAAAAGGAAGATAAACAATCAAATAAAAAGAAAATGGGCAAAGGACCTATATAGACACTCCTCCAAAGTAGACATACAGGAGGCCACGAGTCATAAGAAAAAAATGCTCAAAGTCAATAATCATCTGAGAGATGCAGATCAGGACAACATTGAGGTACCACCTCACACCTGTCAGAATAGCTATCATCAACAAATCAACAAATGACAAGTGTTGGCAGGGATGTGAAGTAAAGGGAAACCTCATATATTGCTCGTGGGAATGCAGACTGGTGCAACCACTGTGAAAAACAGTATGGAGGTTCCTCAAAAATTAAAAATAGAGCTCCCAATGACCCAATGATCCACTTCTAAGAATATATTCTGAAAAATCATAAAAACAAACCAGAAAAAAATGTATGCACCCCTATGTTCATAGCAGCACAATTTACAATAGCTAAGATTGGGAAACAGCCTAATTGCCCATCATCAGATGAGTGGATTAAAAAACTGTGATACATCTACACAATGGAATACTATGCTGCTGTAAAAAAAAAAAGAACTTATACTATTTGCAACAGCATGATGGATCTGGAGAGTATTATGCTAAGCAAAAAGAGCTAGTCAGAGAAAGATAAGTATCACATGACCTCATTCATATGTGGAATATAATGAACAACATAAACTGATGAACAAAAATAGATCCAAAGACATAGAAGTACTGAACAGATGGTCAAACCTCAGATAAGGCGGGGGAGGGGGGTGGGTGGGAAGAGATGAACCAATAAACTTATATGCATATATGCATAACCCATGGACACAGACAATAGGGTGATAAAGGCCTGGGGTGAGGCCTTTGAACAGGCTTGGAGAGGTCAATGGGGGAAAAGAGGACATATGTCACACTTTTCACAATAAAGATTTAAATAAAGAAATATAATCTGAAATAACCTAAAAAAAGAAAATGAAAATAAAAAAAATACATAAATGGTGTTGGGAAAATTAGAAAGTACATAGAAAGAAAGAAAGAAAGAAAGGAAGGAAGAAAGAAAGTAAGAAAGAAAGAAAGAAAGAAAGAAAGAAA
>NW_006287706.1:811810-815607 GCF_000327345.1 Myotis davidii
AGGAAAAAAAAAAAAAATGAAACTAGACCACTAACTTACACCATACACATGAATAAACTCAAAACGGATAAAAGACAAATGTAAGTTGCAAAACCATAAAAATCCTCAAAGAAAAATAGGCAATAAAATCTTAGACATCTCATGAAGCAATATTTTCACCCTATGTCTCCTAGAGCAGGAGAAACTAGGGAAAAAATAAACAAATGGGACTACATCCAACTAAAAAGCTTCTGAACAACAAAATAACCAAGCAACAAAATGAAAACAGTACCCATTGTATGGGAGGATCTATTTACCAGCGATTCATCTGCTAAAGGATTAATTTCAAAAATATATAAAGAACTTATACAACTGCTCAGCCAGTACAGCTCAGTTGTTGAATCAGGAGGTCACAGTTCAATTCCTGGTCATGGAACATGTCTGGGTTGCAGGCTCAGTCCTCAGTGTGAGACATGCAGGAGGCAGCTGATCAAAGACTCTCATTATTGATGTTTCTATCTCTCTCTTCCTCTCCATTCCTCTCATAAATCAATAAAAATATATTTTAAAAAAAGAACAGGAAGATAAACAATTTAATTAAATAATGAGCAAAGTACTTGAATAGACACTTCTCCAAAGAGGACATACAGATGGCCAAAAATAATTATTTTGATGCTTAAAATATAATAAACCAAAAGAAGAGTAATATTCTATAACTGGTAAAAACTTTTAAGAAATTTAAATTTCAGTGCCTGGCTAGTTTCATTGGACCACAGCGACACATTCTTTTACATATTGTCTATGACTTGTTTTTATACTAAACGGAACCTATTTGAGTAAATGCAACAAAGGTGATACGGCCAGAAAATTCTACCATATTTACTATCTGGAGCTTTACAGGAAAAAAAATGTGTAACCCCGGAACTAAATAAATGAACTAAAAATATCTTAAGTATGGAAAGTAAAAATGGCCAAAGGACCCGAATAGACATTTTTTTTTCCAAAGAAGACACAGAAAAAGCCAACAGATATTGAAAAAGTGCTTAACATCATTTAAATGCAAATCAAAACTGCAATGACATATTATCTCACACCTGTTAAGATGCCAATTATCAAAAAGAGAAAAGATAATAAAGGGTGGTCATGAAGTGGAAAAAGAAGGATCATTGGGCAATGTTGGTAGGACTATAAATTGATCCAGCTAATATGGAAAACCATATAAAAGTTGTTCAAGAAATTAATTTCTTCTTTGAAAATTTGTCTATCTGTCTTGTCCTGTGCTCATTTTTTAAATTGGTTTTTTTGTTTGTTACTCTTGAGTTCTATGAGTCTCTTATATGCTTTGAATATTAATGCCTAATTGTTATGTGATTTGAAAATATTTTTCTCATTCCATAGGTTGCTTTTTAATTTGTTGATGTTTTCCTTTGCTTTTTAACCTGATATAGTTCCACTTGTTGATTTTTGCTTTTGTTAACTTTGCTTTTGATATAAAATATGGAAAATAATTGCCAAGATCAATATCAAGTAGCTTATACACTATGTTTCTTCTAGGATTTTTATAGTTTCAGATCATACATTAAAGCCTTTAATTCATTTTAATTGTTTTTGGGTACGGTGTAAGATAAGGGTCCAATTTCATTCCTTTGCATGTGGCTTGACAAGACTATCCTTTTCTTATTGTACATTCTCAGCTCCTTTGTCAAAAAGTAATTGATTATACATATAAGTGTGGATTTATTTCTGTGCTGTCTATACTGTTCCCTTGATTTCTGTGTCTGTTTTGATGAAAGTACCATACTGTTCTGATTACTATAGCTTAAAAATATTGTTTGAAACCAGGAAGTGAGATGCCTCTCGCTTTGTTCTTCATTCACAAGATCGCTTTGGTTATTTGGGATCTTTTGTGGTTCCATACAAATTTTAGGATTTTATTTTTCTATTTCTGTGGGCAATGCCACTGGATTTTTGACAGGGATTGTGCTGAATCTTTTTATTGTTGTGGGCAGTGTACACATATTAACAATATTAATCTACTAATTCATGAGAAAAAAATATAATTCCATTTATCTCTTTGTTCTTTAATTTCTTTCATTAATGTTTTATAGTTTTCAGTGTTCAGATATTTCCCTCCTTAGTTATTTTTTTGTAAGTATTTTATTGTTTTGATGTTATTTTAAGTAGAATTATTTACTTAATTTTTGTTCTGTTCATTAGTTCATTGTTATAGTATAGAGACACAATAGATTTTTATATATTAACTAGAGGCCCGTTGAATGAAGATTCATGCAATAAGCCTTCTTTGCCCTGGCTGCCAGGACCAGTTTTCCTCTGGCACCTGGGACCCAGACCTTCACTCTGGCCATCGCCTTCCATCTTCGCTCTGGACACTATCTTTGCTGAGGCTGGAGCCTTCAGTCTTTGCTCCTTGCTCCAGCTGAAGTCTTCAGCTTCCGGTCAGAGCTGCTCCTGTAGCACCTTCCGCCCCCCCCACCCTCTCCCTCATAACTTGATCGCTGCTTCAGTCTTTGCTGAGGCCGGAGCCTTCAGTCTTTGCTCCTTGCTCCAGCCGAAGTCTTCAGCCTCCGGTCAGAGCTGCTCCTGTAGCTCCTTCCGCCCCCTCCACCCTCTCCCTCATAACTTGATCGCTGCTTCACCTGCAGACCTCGCGGAGCGACTCCTGGGTCCCAAGGGGCCATCTTGCCTGCAGCCCAGCTTTCCAATCACAATCACGGTCTCGGGCCGCAGGAAAGGCGGCTCCTGGGTCCCAGGGGGCCACCTTGCTGCAGCCTGGCTTTCCGCAGCTCCTAGGTTTGCACATGGGGGCACGGATGTCGGCTATGAGTGTCCTGCCCTGCCTGCAGTATGCAAATTAACTGCCATCTTTGTTGGTGGTTAATTTGCATATCATGCTGATCAGCCAATGGCGATGGTAGCGAAGGTATGGTTAATTACCATGATTGTCTATTATTAGGTAGGATTTTGCATCCTGCAACTTTAATGAATTGCTACCATAGTTAGTGTAGTAATAATTTTCTATTGAATTTTTAGGATCTTCTATATATAATACTAGAGGCCCGGTGCACGAAATTCATGCACTGGGTGTGGGGGGGAAGGGGTAAAGTTATTGAGATTCTCAACAAATCTAATGAGACCCTCGATGTTAGGATACAGAACCAACTAGAAATTAAGCATACACGGACTGAAATAAAGAATATTATACAGACTACCAACAGCAGACTAGAGGATTGCAAGAATCAGGTCAATGATTTGAAATATGAAGAAGCAAAAAACACCCAACCAGAAGAGGAAAAAGAAAAATGCGTAGGCCCCAATCACCCTCCAATTGCCTGATCTGCCCCTTGCCCAGGCCTGATGCCTCGGCCAGAGGAGTTGACCCTCATCACCCTCCGATCACCAATCACCGGATTGGCCCCTTTACCAGGCCTGAGGCCTCTGGCCCAGGAATCATCCCTGGGCAGGGGACCTCCATTTCCCTCTGATCGCTTGCTCCCCCCCGCCCAAGCCTGATGCCTCTGACCCAGGCTTCAGGCCTGGGCAAGGGGACCATCATATCCCCCCAATCCCCGGCTCCGCCCCCCACCCAGGCCTGATCCCTGGGCCAGGGCATCAGGCCTGGGCAAGGGGTTGGGGGTCCCCTGCCCAGGCCTAACGCCTCTGGCCTAGGCGTCCAGCCCGGGCAGCAGGGACGTGCAGCTGCAGCGGCCCCGAGATCGTGGGCTTTGCTTTAGGCCCAGGCAAGGGACCCCTAGCTCCTGGGACTGCCAGCTTCGACCTTGCCCAGCTCCCCTCGCTGG
>NW_006287706.1:815742-816165 GCF_000327345.1 Myotis davidii
CCCAGCTCTTCTCCCCCCTGGGTTTCCGATCACTGTCAGTGGCAGGGGGCTTCTTCCTGTTTCCCTTTCGCCTCCCTGCATTGTGCCTACATATGCAAATTAACCGCCATCTTGTTGGCAGTTAATTTGCATATGGCCCCGATTAGCCATTGAAAAGGGTAGTGTTGAAAGCCAATTACCATTTTTCTCTTTTATTATAGATGTCATAATAATAGATGTCTCTTTTATTGTAGATGTCATAGATAAATTTACTGCTTTTCTGATTTATTTATTTATTTATTTATTTATTTATGAGGCAAGATTGGGCATCTTGTCTTTTTCCTGATCATTGAGCAAGTTCTTCCAGCTTTTCACCATCGAGTCTAATATTTGCTGTGGGATTATCATGGCTTTTTTTATACTGTGGTACATTTCATCTATATT
>NW_006287706.1:816558-828456 GCF_000327345.1 Myotis davidii
TTTATTATTTCTTCTTGGTTTTCAAATATGTTCATGTATCATTATTTATATTTCTTTGTACAATCCTCAGTATTTATGTTTTAACTCTTGTAATGTCTTATCTTTCATTTTTTCTTTCTTTCTTTGAGTCTTCTCTCATTTTTCCCCTCATTCATAGATGTAGGCTAGGTAGAAGCTGGAACCAGGCAGCAGCTGGCAAAATATGCAATCAAACTCCTTCCAGTAAAACTCTGGGAGATTGATGTTTTTGTCTACAACTCAGCATTGAGGAGAAAGGGGAAGGGCATAGGAGTTGTGGAGGAGTCACTCAACTAGTTTCTGGATTTCTCAGAAGGAATTGTTCCATATGTAGCTGTTTGGTGCATTCCTGGGAAGACAGAAATTCAGGAGCCTACCTTGTCAAAATCTTGCTCACATCCTGGGATTCATTCTCGGTTCTCCATTTCTCTTTACAACTACAAGTTTTTTCACCAAGTCCTGAAAATTAAATTTCTATATATTTCTGCAATTGATCATTATTTCTCCATCTTCTCTGTGTATGTATTAATTCTGTTCTTCATCATGAGTAACTACTTACCTCTTTACCTCTTCAGTTTTATTGTTCGCATTTTCATAATTGTTGTCTTTGGACTTTTTGTTCAGGTCTTCCTTGAAATTATTTAACAGATTTTCAAAACTATAAAGATAATATGTAGCATTATTCCTATTCTGAATTATGCCTAATATTTCAGTCTGATTATCAATAATGCATTAATATTTATTTCTTTCTCTAGTTACACCCACAAGATGTTATTCAGATTAAGATAGATACCATATATAAAATGCTGTTCAATCTGTAACTGTGCCAGACATTGTTATAATCATATCAACATAAGAATTAATAAAATATAGGCCATAAACCAAGTATCTCATCAAGGATCTGCTTTCAAGGTACCCTTTATTCAAGGTATGGGATTCTGGTATAGCAAAAATGCACTTTTTTGGTTATGAAATGTTATTGAATTGCTTTTTATGGTCTTTTTCTTATGGATCTTGGAAAATGTTGCTTTTCTCCATTCATTAATTATGAATTATAGAGAGATTAATCTAAATTACTTTTTAAATGTGTACATTCTTTCATAAATTTTACCTATGTAATTGTTTATTACATGTTCATTTAAGTACTTGACATAAATGTATCTTTATGTAAAAGTAAATTCTGTGAGAATTTTTGTTTGGAGATTTTTTAAAAAATACGTTTTTATTCATTTCAAAGAGAGGAGAGGGAGAGAGAAATAGAAACATCAATGATAAGAGAGAATCATTGATCAGCTGCCTCCTGCATGCCGCCTCCCCTCCCTCTCCCCTGAGATCAAGCCTGCAACCCTGGCATGTGCCCTGATCAGGAATCAAACCATCAACCTCCTGGTTCATGGATCTATGCTCAACCACTGAGCCACACTGGTCGTGCTTGGCTGGAGATTTTTAATAATTTTCCACTAAATCGGAACATGAGGGCACAATTTGTTACAATGAGTAGTACTGTGCTTGCCACATCCTATATAATGAAGAGGTAATATGCAAATTGACCACCACACACTCTCACAAGATGGCCGACTCCATGTGGTCACAAGATGGCTGGCAGGGGAGGGCAGTTGGGGGTAACCAGGCCGGCAGGAGAGGGCAGTTGGGGGCGACTGAGCTAGCAGGATAGTAGTTAGGCATCGATTAGGCTGGCCGGGGAGAGGTTATGGGGTGATCAGGCTGGTAGGCAGAAGCGGTTAGGGGCAAGTGGGCAGGCAGGCATGCAAGCGGTTGGGAGCCAGCAGTCCCTGATTGTGAGAGGGATGTCCGATTGCTGGCAGTTGGACATCCCCCAAGGGTTCCCAGATTGGAAAAGGGTGCAAGCTGGGCTGAGGGACAACCCCCCCGCCCCCAGTGCATGAATTTCATGCACTGGGCCTCTAGTTCATTATAAGATTCTTGGCTGATTGATTGATTAATATTATCAATAGTAATTCAGTATTTGGTTGGTCCATAAGGGTTAGTGAAAGCTCCAAATATTTTAAATATTACTAAGAGTAAACAAACAGAAACTGGGTAAACCATTTTTTAGGTTTTATAATCATGAAATATCATCTGACATATGTTTGATAGTGAAGATATTTTTGTCTAGAAACAATAAATTCAGTTAGCTGGCCAAAGAAAAACCTTTCATCTCTATTTCTAGGTTGAAAAAGAAAAAGAAAACCTTGAAAATTCATTCCTGGGGATGCAGAGGTGAGGTAGATGGAAAATAAAGGAATGTTGATATCACTATTGCTTGTAGTAGAAATGTCACAGAACAGCTGCAACTCTGTTATATAACTTAACCTTTCTATGTACTGGCCATTTATTTCTTTAATTTCTTGACAATAGAATTGTGCACTTTTCTTAGTTTAAATTAGAAATGTCTTCTAGACATTTATCTTCATTTTGACCTCCTGTATAAGGTTCACGGATTTTGCTGCTCAGAGACTTAATAGAATCTCTTAAAGTCTTTAAAATATACTACCCATAGATATAGTGATGTTAGATATGATATAATAATTTTCATTTAAAAACATATTTCTGTTTTGAAGTTATGCATTGCACACTGTAAAAATATAATGCATTGAAATGATAAGTCCTGGAATGAGTTATTATATGCAGTATTAGATGTGGTTGTTATGTATATATAACTAGAGGCTTGGTGCATGAAATTCATGCACTCAGGGTGGGGATCCCTTAGCCTGGATTGTAAGAGGGCTCAGGCTAGGCTGAGGGCCCCCATCAGTGCACGATTGGAGCTGGGGAGGGTCATGGGTGGTTGGCAAGCTGAGGAGGGACCACGTGAGGACTCCAGGGAATATGGGCCCATCTCACTCAGTCCCAATCAGCCAGACACAAGCAGCAAGCTAACCTACCGGTCAGAGCATCTGCCCCTGGTAGTCAGTATACGTCATAGCAACCAGTCAACCATCTGCCCGCTGGTGGTCAGTGCACAACATAGCGAGTGGTTGAGTTTCCTTAGCATATCATTAGCATATTACACTTTGATTGATTGAATGGCTAACTGGCCGACAAGACACTTAGCATATTAGGCTTTTATTATATAGGATATAAAGTAAATTTTTAGAAAACCACTATTAAAAATTTGTCAAATTAGGCATTTTTTGAACAATGAAAAATTTATTAATTGAGCAAAAAGTTTAAAGGATTTCATTTTAGGCAAAAATATTGAAGTCTGTCCATTTTATAGACAAGCTTTTTTCTTAGCATAATTAAGCTCTCAGATTCTCCTGTTTTTTATTTGTTTTCAAATAAGCAAAGGTTATTTGGGGAAATAAGTGGTAATATGTTTAAGTATCTCCATTGTAAATGTCCCTGTGAGTCAAAAAGTATGTGTACTGAGACTCAGATGGTGGGGACCAAATATTTTGAACCCGTAATCATTGATTTCTCCTAATGTTAAACATAATTCCAACTTAATGTTGTTTTGAGCAGTGCTAAACACAACTCTATGCCTGTTATTGCCACAACTGAGCTATGGAACTTTCAAGAAAATGAGGTAATGTTTAACTACATCTTATTTTCAAACATAATATAGCTATATCTTTCCATCCATTCAATGAAGTCATTCATTTTCTTCTTCAAATCCAAGAAATTAAAATGTGAAAGTCACATTGTGATAAATTACAAGAAAGTTGATATGTCATTTGATTTAGAATAAGAGATTTATAATTAAAAGGATTTCTGTCAGATTGTGTTTATGTGTTAGTAAAGTGATAAGAAAATTAAAAAAAAATGTATAATCTCTTTCTATTTTTCTTATCCATTTGAAATAAAATTCTATGTTATTCTTCATTGGAACACATAAGATAGCTGCTGCACTGTAAAATTAACATTTGTTTCCTATTATGAGGAAAAATGGCTAGTGGAACTCTAATTTAGAAAAAAATGTAACACCAATCTTATTTTGCCTTTAAACTTCTAAATACAATAGATGTTTTATCACTCTACATGATAAATAATTAAACAGTTTTATAAATAAACTTGATAGAAATACAAGCTACAAGGATATCTTTTAGCAACACTATCTTAGATATTTTACTGTAGGGCAAAGTTGTTAAAGACTAAAATAAATAAATAAATAAATAAATAAATAAATATTTTGTTTACAATAAAAGATTCTTTGGTCAGGCTAGAAAGTTGAAAGTGGTACGGATTAAAAGGAGTAAAGTACTTTTGATAATTACAGGTGATACAAGCAAATATGTAAGTGTACTAGGTATCCCCCAAAAATGTATCCACACTTTAACAGCTGATAGCTTAATTTCAAAAATGAAATGTACTTTAATAAACACTACCTTTATAATCATTCAAAGTGTGTATATATTTTTGGGGGACAACCTGTTACAATAATAAAAGGCCAATGGCTATAACGACCGAAACGACCAATTGAACGGTCACCAGGAAGTGCATGGAGCACCTCTCGGTCCTTCCCCTGTGGCACACAGACTCCTATCACAGCAAGACTGGTGTCCAATGGGTGAGCAGGGTGGTGGGCGGGTGGGTGTGGTATGATGGGTGAGGAGAGGTCGTTATGCTTCCAGCCCCTGCAATCAGGCTGGCAGGGGAAGACAGTTGGGAGCATTATGAAGGCAGGCAGGTAAGTGGTTAAGAGCCAGTGGTCCTCGATTGTGAGAGGGATGTGGGATTTTGCCTAAACTGGCAGTTGAACATCTCCCGAGGGGTCCGAGATTGGAGAGGGTGCAGGCCGAGCTTAGGGACACTGCCCTCCTATGCATAAATTTCATGCACTGGGCCTGTAGTATATGTATAAATCAATATGTATACAGATAAAAGTGAAAACATGTAAATATATAAACATTTATATATATATTTTTTAATTTTTTATTACAAAGGGTATTACATATGTGTCCATTTTCCCCCTCGCCCTAGACAGTCCCCTAGCCTCCCCTATCCCCCAGTGTCTTATGTCCATTGGTTATGCTTATATGCATGCATACAAGTCCTTTGGTTGATCTCTTATCCCCCTACCTCCTGCCCCCCAACCCTCCCTGGCCTTCCCGCTGCAGTTTGACAATCTGTCTGAGGCAGCTCTGCCTCTGTATCTATTATTGTTCAAAAGTTTATAATGGTCTCAATTATCCATGAATGAGTGAGATCAAAAACATTTATATTTTAAGTGAATGAATTCTTAAGTCTCCAAAAGAAAATTTTTTTTCTGAAGTAAAAATGTAATGTTAATATTTTGCAAATTTTAAATGAAAGAAAATTAGTCTAACTTTAGGTTTGATAGAACTGTTCTAAATCTTAAATGAAAAATTAAGTATAATTATCCTGTTTACATTTCCTGAGGGAAAATTGCTTTCTCCAAATCACTACTATATTTGGTTTTGCTGTTGATATCATTTCTTCTCAGATGACTTTTCCTGTTAGTTGGTTTTGTTTGTTTTTTCCTGACATTAGAAGAAATCTAGTTATGAATTTTACTTTTCCTTTTTTTCTGCGTGTATAAAAGAATATTTAAATTGATAAAAGGTACATACACATAAACATACTGATTATATTTGTTACAGTTTGGACAATTTGTTCATAGGCATTCATTTGCACATATTTTTCTAGATGCACTCAATTTCCTTCCTCTCAAGGCTGTTGTCTATATTTAAATCCATCCATAGTTTTCTTTATTCCAGGCTTAGAACAAGTTGTAATTCTCTTATTAGGAGTCAATATTTTAAATTATCATCTTATACCCCACCTATTCTACCTTTCTGAAATTAAAGAAATGTTGTTGTTGTTTCCATATTTTCAAATTCTAACATGCCTTATATATACCAGTTCAATATGGTGCTATTAAAATTATTTTCCACTAAGTGGTACATAATACTTAAAAATAATTTTCTATTATCTTTTAATATATATTATCAATTGATTTAAAGTATATACTTCATATTTTATATTTATATAAATTCATTGATTTATTTCCCACCTCAAATATTTTCTTTTCTTCTGTGCCAGCAGATAAATAATAAAATCATTTTCATAATTTTAAAAATGATTTTAACTAGCTTAAAATTACATTTCTTATATCCTTAAATTATAAGAAAAATAAAGTGTATATATCATAAATGATAATTACAAAATAAATACATAAGGGGTTAGAGTTTAAATATTAAAGTATTCAAATATGTATAATTATGCCACAAGTTTACTTTAGAAAGATTTTGCTCTAAAAAATAGTGTTTTGGAGTAATTGTTTCAGATACATGACCATAAAAATGTTCGTCTTGGAGAACCAACATGACAACATAGGTAACTGCTGTTATTCACCAGCTCCCATAGCCAAATACAAATTACAACTAACATAGAGAACAACCATCATTCAGAAGTGCCTGAAAGCTGGCTGAATGAGGTCATTGTTCCTATGCTGAGACCTCCCCAATCACAGAGCTGACTGGCAGCCATATATGAGTTTCCATCAGTCTGGCTCACACTGTTTTCTCTCATTCCTCCAATTTGCAGGTGCACCAAAGCGGTTTGCAGCTGCTGTTCCATATGAATGCCTGTTCTGGCTCAGGCTTCATACTTTCCTAACATTTCACACACAAGCAGCAGCTGGTGTCAGCAAGACCCCGCACTAGCATCAGAGTACCTTGCATCACAGCTTGACCTCACTTGCGTACTTCCAAGCCCAACACAAGTAGCGGCCATCTGCATATCACTTTGTAGCTCCTGTAGGGGGTCCCAGGAAATGGTTGACTCTGCACATTCTGGGAGGCACAAGAGTCAGTGTACCCAGTGGACAGATTCAGACCATACCAGATTACAATTCTACACATCCACAAGCAACATACTCAAGGGGGCAGATTCAGTGAATACCAAAGCCTGCTTCATATGGGTGTCTCCTGCACAGGAGCTTTTCCACTATAGTTGCAGCTAGTCCTCACAGCCAATTAGCCTGGAGCTCAATCCCTCCTAGTGATGCCAAGAGCAATCAAATATCAACTACAAAGAGACTGTGCACACAGACCACACTAGAGTGCACCTAGAGGGCACAGCCCAGGTGACTATGGAGGCTGAGCCACTGAGACCTACTACACAATGCCACTCAACCCATTCTAGGAGACATAGCATATCTACCTAATACATAGATACAAACACAGGGAAGCAGCCAAAATTCAGAGACAAAGAAACATATCACAAATGAAAGAACAAAAGAAATCCCCAGAAAAAAATGTCAATGAAATGGAAGCAAGCAAACTGCTAGATACAGAGTGCAAAACAGTGGTTATAAAGTTGCTTAAATATCTTAAGGAGAGCTTTAAGGGATTTAGTGAGACTTTCAAGGATCATAGTGAGAATTTCAAATCCGTAAAAAAGGACCAGTCAGAAATTAAGCATATATTAACTGAAATAAAGAATAATTTACAAGGATTTATGAGTAGAGTGATTTCTGAGAATCAAATCAACAATTTAGAATATGAGGAAGCAAAAAAAAAAAAAAACACTCAACCAGAAGAGCAAAAAGAAAAAAACAATCCCCAAAAATGAAGATAGGGTAAGGAGTCTCCAGGACAACTTCAAGGGTACCAACATTCACATTATGGGGATGCCAGAAGGAGAAAAGAGAGCAAGATATATTGAAAAGCTATTTGAAGTAATGATGACAGAAAACTTCCCCTACCTGTGAAAAAAATATACTTACAAGTCCAGGAAGTACAGAGGGTCCCAAACAAGAGGAACTCAAAGCATCATATCATAATTAAAATGCCAAGGGTTAAAGACAAAGAGAGAATCTTCAAAGCAGCCAGAGAAAAGCAGTTATTTATCTTCAAAGGAGAGCTCATATGACTGTCAGCTTATTTCTCAACAGAAACTTTGCAGGTGAGATGGGAGTGGTAAGAAATATTCAAAGCGATGAATAACAAAGACTTACAATCAAGATTACTCTACCCAGCAAAGCTATCATTTAGAATTGAAAGCCAGATATAGAGCTTCACAGATAAGAAAAAGCTAAAGGAGTTCATCACCACCAAACTGTATTACATAAAATGTTGAAGGGTATTCTTTAAGAGGAGGAAAAAGAAAAAAAAGTAGGATTTATTCCAAGGATGTAAGGTTGGTACAATACTCATAAATCAATAAATATGAACATCACATAAACATATTGCAAGATAAAAATCACATGATCATACCAATTTATGCATTAAAAGCATTAGACAAAATCCAACACCCTTTTTTGATAAAAACTGTCATCAAAGTGGGGATACCTCAACATAATAAAAGCCATATATGTCAAACCTACAGTCAACATTATACTCAATGGGTAAAAACTAAAACCATTTAACCTAAGAACAGGAGCAAGACAAGGGTGCCCACTTTCACTACTCTTGTTCAACGTAGTACTGGAAGTCCTTGTCATAACCATCAGACAAGGAGAAGAAATAAAATGAATCCAAATTGGAAAGGAGGAAGTAAAACTCTCATTCTCAGACAACATGATATTGTACTTAAAAAACCTTAAAACTCCATCAAAAACTACTATATTTGATAAATGAATTTGGAAACATAGCAGAATACAAATTAACTCCCCCAAATCCCTAGCATTTTTATGCACCAAGTAGAGGCCCAGCGTGCATGAAATCATGCACAGTTAGGGTCCCTAGGCCTAGCCTGGTCTCCATCGCACGGCCTCTGCTGCCCTGCGACACTACATGAAGCTCCCCACCCAGGACACCCTGCAAACCCGGTGACTGCTCCGTGAGGCTCCCCCAGCCCCTCTACTGCTCTGCAAAGCTCACTGCCACCCCGTGAAGCTCGCCACTGGGTGCTCTGTGAAACTCCTCCTCCCCCACCCCACGACTGCTCTGCAAAACTCACCCGCCCTGCAACTGCTTCACGAAACTCACTGCTGCCCAGGTGACTGTTCCACTAAGCTCACGGCCACCCTGCTAAGCAACCTGCCACTGCCACTGCCACTCAACAGTCCCAGTCCCAACCCCACCGCCAGCCCCCCTCTCCATGGTGAGCAGCTTAGGGGCCGGGGAGAGGGGAACCGAGAGGTGCTCCTTGCACTTCATGGTGACCAGTCGCCCGTTTGGTCATGATTGGCACCTAGTTCTTTATATATATTAAGATAGTGAACTCTCAGAAAGAGAAACAAACAAACAAACAAAAAATCCTGTTTACCATTGCAACAAAAAATTAAGATACTTAGGAATAAACTTAACCAAGGAGTTAAAAAGACCTGTACTATGAAAACTATGGGACATTTCAAAAAAAGATAGAGGAATATATACACAAGTGGAAGAATATGCCATGCTCATGGATTGGTAGAATCAACATCATTAAAAGGGCCATACTACCCAAAATAATCTACTGATTAAATGCAATCCCTATTAAAATGCCAATGGCATATTTCACAGACCTTGAACAAACACTCCAAAAATGTATATGGAACTAAAAAAAGACCTCAAATAGCCACAGCCGTCTTGAGAAAGAACAAAGTTGGAGGAATCAGAATACCAGATATCAAGTTTTACTACAAAGCCACTGTGTTCAAAACAGCCTGGTACTGGCACAAGAACAGATGTACAGACAAATGGAACAGAACAGAGAACCCAGAAATCAACCCAAGCCCAATGTGCTCAATTATTATTTGCCAAAGGGCAAGAGCATACATTGGAGCACAGACAGCCTCTGCAATAAATGGTGTTGGGAAAATTGGCAAGGTACATGCAAATAAAATGAAACTAGATCATCTACTTACCATACACAAGAATAAACTCAAAATGGATAAAAGACTGAAATGTAAGATGTGAAACTATAAAAATCCTAAAAGACACCATAGGCAGCAAAATCTCAGACATCTCTCATAGCAATATGTTTATCGATACATGGACAATGGAAACAGGGGAGAAAAATAAATAAATGGAACTACATTAAAATAAAAAAAAAACTTCTTCATTGCAAAATAAACCATCAACAAAATAAGAAAAGATACCACTACGTGGGAGAATATATTTGCCAATGATACATCCGATAAAGGGTTAATCGCCAAAATATATAGGGAACTCATATAGCTTGACGAAAGGAAGACAACACAATTAAAAAATGGGCAAAGGACCTAAATACACACTTCTCCAAAGTGGACATACAGAAGACCAAGATACATACAAAAAAAATGCTCAAAGTCACTAATTATCTGAGAGATGCAAATCATAATGACAATGAGATATTACCTCACACTTGTCAGAATGGCTATCATCAACAAGTCAGCCAATGACAAGTGTTGATGAGGTTGTCTTCTAGAGAGAATCTGGTAGAATACTAATTAAATTGGTGGTATTCAACATAAAAATGTGCAAGATGAATAAAGTATTATAACTATAGTTATATTTGTTCTTTAAACTATTGTTCATTTTAATACATCATCTTTATTAAGACATGTAACAAAAGCAAGGCCAATGCCAAGGCCTGACTGATTTGACCCATGAAGGTAAAATGAAGCAATTTTAGATGCCCACAGTTTACTACTTACAGAGGAAAGATTAGCATGCCAATGGTGCCATCTGCCATGTTTCTAAGATTCTCACAAAGTAAAAAAGATGATTCTGGAACAAAACAGGCTGGACAATTGCATCACAAGTTGTGGGAAACTATTGCTGAGGAGGTAATTGAAGGCAGTAGCTGAGCTTCCTTTTTTCTTCAGGTCTAGTCTAGGTGACAGGACCAAAAGATATTCTGGAAAGGCTAAGATATGCTGAAATTCAAACCTTTGACTATATGGTTATAGGCAAAGTCTCTAAGTTACTGTGCAAGTCTTGTTTCTTCATAATATCCAATATCAAGTGTTTACACATAGGAAAGTAATGATGCATTTATTTAACTTGTTATTTTCTTTAAAAAAATAAAAAAAGAATTGTAGATGATTTCTACTTCTAGTAAAGATAAGTACCTCTTATGGGACCAAAAATCTGTAAATAACATAAACTTGGGATAAAAATATTAATAACCTTCTGCAGAAAAAAATGGAAGTGAGTTGATATTTGGGAGGAGAAAAAGGAGCTGGGTGATTATCTCATTCTTAAAGCTTGTAACCCAATGGTACTGTGAAGTGTCTAAACTAAGATAAAATTATTCTCTTACAAGAGATCAGAAGATAGAGTTTCAAATGGTGCCAGAGTGAGGAGAAATCTAGTAAAGGAGAATGAGTTAATTTTAATACATGAAATAGCCATTCAACCACATTAAGGGCAGAGTTTCATATGACTTCTAAATGCACACTCTGGACTCTCTCTGCGTGGGTTAGAATAGCCTTGTATTTTCTTTATTATGGGAACCTGGACAAGTAATTTCAACTATATAAATCTCACTTTCTTGATCTTTAAAATAAGGATTATTGTTGATTATAATTAAACCTGCCTACCCAATAAGATTGTTTTGAGAAATACCTAATTTAGTGTATGCAAAGTCTTAGAATATTGCCTGAAATATAGTATATGGTAAATAAAATAAATTTTAAAAATATTTTTAAAAATTAATTTTGAGAGAGAGAGAAAGGGAGAGGGAGAGAGAGAGGAAACATTGATGTGAGAATGGAACATTGATTAGCTGCCTCCTTCATGCCCCAAACTGGGGATTGAGACCACAACCTGGGCATGTGCCCTGAGTGGGAATTGAACCAGCCACCTCTTAGTGTCTGGGACAATGCTCAACTAACTGACCCACACCAGCCAGGGCAATGGAAATATTCTTTTCCAAAATAAAAGAGTGGAGCAATAAATGGGAAACCTGGGATCCTAGAATCATCGATTCAAAAAAGAGAGAGAGAGAGAGAAAGAAAGGAAGGAAGGAAGGAAGAAAGAGAGG
>NW_006287706.1:829035-830338 GCF_000327345.1 Myotis davidii
ATGTTGATAAGATTTTTAAGGTATAAAATATAAAAATAATGTAAATTTTAAATTAGTTAAAATATGTGTTTTACATAAGGCACTGGGGAATAGGGGAGGCTAGGGGTTGTTGATAAGATTTTTAAGTTATAAAATATAAAAATAACGTAAATTTTAAATTAGTTAAAATATGTGTTTTATAATAACAATGGAAAGATCAAATAATCTAAAATTTAATCTAAAGCAAAGGCAATGATTAACACTCAAATACTCCAAATATTAAGTATTTAATTTAGAAATTCAGCTGATAATTTAATGGTAATATAAACAAACAACCAATTAAATTGATAAGAACTTATTATTTTATTCACATTAGTACCTGTAACAATGAATTTTCAGCTAAGGCATTAAATCCAATGCAATTATGTCCCTGCATAAATTCTTAATCTACTGATTGCTGCAGCCTGTGATAAAGGTCAATGTGGGTATCATTCTCATTTTCCCCTTCTTGTAACAGTATGCAATGAATCTCTAGAATAATATTATCTACTCAAGGGGTAGGGATTTTGTGTTATTACTATAAAAACATATTTTTTTGTGTGTGAATGCTTTGGCTTCTAGAGACAAGTAGAAGTTCCATTTGTGGAGAGATTCTGACTCCATAAAGGGAAGGGTAAGGTGAATGATTGAAATGAGTTTTTTTTTTCTTATTTAAAGTATTAAAAATAGTAGTACATATGTCTCCTTTTTTTCCCCATTGACCTTCCCCTGGCCTCCCCTACCACCTGGCACATGCCCTTACCCCACCACTCCATCGTCTTGTGTCCATTGGTTATGCTTACATGCATGCACCCCAGAGTCTTGTGTCCATTGGTTACATGCATGCATATAAGTCCTTGATCTCTTACCGCCCCCGCACCCCACAACACTCCCCAGCCTTCCCGCTGTAATTTGACAGTCTTTTTGATGCTTCCCTGCCTCTGTATCTATCTTTTTGTTCATTAGGTTATAATGCTCTTTATTATCTATAAATGAGTGAGATCATGTGATATTTTTCTTTCACTGCCTGGCTTATTTCACTTAGCATAATGCTCTCCAGTTCCATCCATGCTGTTGCAAATGGTAAGAGTTCCTTCTTTTTTATAGCAGCAGAGTATTCCAGCGTGTAGATGTACCACTGTTTTCTAATCCATTCATCTACTGATGGGCACTTAGGCTGTTTCCAGATGTTAGCTATAGTGAATTGTGCTGCTATGAACATAGGGGTGCATATATCCTTTCTGATTGGTGTTTCTGGTTTCTTGGGATATATTCCTAGGAGTGG
>NW_006287706.1:832720-833199 GCF_000327345.1 Myotis davidii
CAATTGATATGATTATGTGATTTTTGTCTCTCAGTTTGTTTATGTGATGTATCATATTTATTGAATTGCAGATATTGTACCATCCTTGCATCCATGGAATAAATCCTACTTGGTCATGGTGTATGATCTTTCTAATGTATTGCTGAATTCAATTTGCTAGAATTTTGTTGAGGATTTTAGCATCTATGTTCATCAAGGATATTGGCATGGTGTTCTGTTTTTTTGTGGTGTCTTTATCTGGTTTAGGAATTAGGGTAATGCTGGCTTCATAGAAAGAGCTTAGAAGTGTGCCTTCCTCTTGAATTTTTTGGAATAGTCTGAGGAGGATAGATTTTAGTTCTTCTTTGAATGTTTGGTAAAACTCTCCTGCTAAGTCATCTGGATCAGGGCTTTCGTTTGCTGGAAGATTTTTGATTGCTGTTTCAATTTCTTCTGTAGTTATCAGCCTATTCAGGTTTTTTGATTCTCCATGATTGAGT
>NW_006287706.1:833738-847467 GCF_000327345.1 Myotis davidii
CCACTATTGATGCTTTCTATTGAGTTCCTTATAGCAGCAATGCCATTTTTTTTCTCCTTGGTTCTTCCTCATTTCCTCTTGGTTTTTACACATATTGTTGAATTTGTCTTCCATTCTTTTCAGTGACCTTATGACCATTTCTCTGAATTCTTTCTTTGACATATTACTTGCCTCCATTTTATTTACTTCCTTTTCTGGTGACACCTCCTTTTCTTTCATATGCAGGCTATTTCTTTGTCTCCCTATGATTTCTCTTCTCCGGGTGTCTGGTTTTGTAGCACTCTCTCTTCTTTTCCTAGGCAAAATCTGACCTCTCTGAGTCCGCATATTTGCACTTGTTCCTGTTATTATATCTTGAGATCCAGAGTTCCTGCGTTCACAGCTTGTTGCTGGGTATTGTGGTTGTAGAGTCCCCGGATGTATAGGCCTCTGATAACAGCCACTCTCCCCTTCAAGATGGCATGGTCTCCGTGGCAGAGCTGGACACTCCAGGAGAGATTTCAGTAGCAGTGAAGGCTGCCTGGTCCAGGTAGCCCAGCCTGACAGTCCCCAACAGTCCTTTGGAGTATAGCTGTCCCTCACCCACAAATATACACTCCCTGTACTTCCACATGCTCTCTTTTTGTCCTCTCCCTCTCACACTATCTTGCAGTCTGCCTTCCCATCAGCAGCCATTTTAGGAACCTCAAGATTTTTTTTTTTTAAATGAGAAAATACAATATTGTGACAACCTAGTTTTATGTGACTGAATGAGCAGGAAAATAGACTAGTAAAACTTCATTATAGAAATTCTTTTTGTACAAATAATTTATTTTAGATAACTATATTAGTTAGAAAACTCACACTTGTATACTTGATATTGTGTAGCTACCTCCTAAAATTGATCTTGAAACAATGGAAGCTATGGAAGAAGCTTCTTTTTTGTAGTTATTTATATTTTCTTGTCAGTTTCCTAGTTTCTTAACTTTGGGAAGCTAGGTTGGTTTCATTATTTTTGTTCAACAAATTACCCTACAGTAAGTGTTTTGATCAGATTCAAAGGAGGGTATTTTTTCTTTTACTTTCAATGATGAAATGGCCATTGAACTTATTTATTTATTTCTATATTTCATTTTCCTCATATATTTCTAATGTAACTGATCTTTTGCTATATTACTTCCTCCTAGCTTACTTTCTATGTTCTTTTTATCTCTTTTTTATTCTCTAAAATACATGCTAATCTCCTTAATTTAACTCAATTTCTAGATAATTAAAATATTTTGACTTATTAGTGTATCCGCTACCAAATCTTTAATCTTTTAGAACAAAAAATCAACTTTTTTTCTTCCTTCCTTTCTTCACTTCTTCCTTTCTTTCTATCTTTCCTTTATTCTGCTTTAGTTCATTCATTGCTTTCCTTATTTTTTCCCCTCTTTTATCACTAACCGAAAAAGTAACATGTACATTTTATGTTACCAAAAAATATTCATTATAAACATAAATATGTAGACAAATCTAAAAAAAGTAATAAAATTCACTTACACTCAGAGATAATCACTGATAGCCTGCTGTATATTAAATTTTAACATTTTATGAATGTGCATAAAGACACATATATACTTATAAATGTAGCGGTTTTATGTAACTGAATGAACAGGAAAATAGACTAGTAAAACCTCATTATAGAAATTCTTTTTGTATAAATCATTTATTTTAGATAGCTATATTAGTTAGAAAACTCACACTTGTATACTAATAAATGTAGCATAAGTAATATCTTTTCACATATGAATACCACTTAAAGTTCATTTTGATCCTAAAGAAAAAACCTAAAATTTACAGTTTACTTCTTTGTAACTTCAGTCCAAATCATGTTATATATCTATGTTTTAAAATGGGTAACTTTGTATCACCTGAACAACAAACAAGATAAAGTAGGGAAAAAGTCAGATTGCAGTTACACAGTAAGTAGAGAGATATGATGAATTAAATTATTGTGAGACCAGAGACTCCACTCTATGACTGTTCCCTGGGAGTGACCAGAGGTTACTTCTGTTGGGAATCAAGTCTTACATGTGTTTGCATGTCTTAGGAGCAGTGGTGTCTGCTTTTCTTCTAGGCTATCTTTCCTAGTAGGTGGTTATTTCACAGTGTCTTTGCATATGGAGTTTGCCTCTCTTGAGTAAAGGGAGGATTCATTTGCCTCTGTCTAAGTATAATAACTATGAGTTTACTAATGTTAGAGTTCTTCAGCAATTCTGTATTTCATTTTCCTCATATATTTCTAATTTAACTGATCTTTTGCTATATTACTACCTCCTAGCTTACTTTCTATGTTCTTTTTATCTATTTTTTAGTCTCTAAAATACATGCTAATCTCCTTAATTTAAGTCAATTTCTAGATAATTCAAATATTTTGACTTATTAGTGTATCTGCTACCAAACCTTTAATCTTTTAGAACAAAAAATCAACTTTTTTTCTTCCTTCCTTCCTTCCTTCACTTCTTCCTTTCTTTCTTCTTTCCTTTGTTCTGCTTTAGTTCATTCATTGCTTTCCTTCTTTTTTCCCCTCTTTTATCATTAACTGAAAAAGTAATATGTACATTTTCTGTTACCAAAAATATTCATTATAAACATATATGTAGACAAATCTAAAAAAGTAATAAAATTCACTTACACTCAGAGATAATCACTGATAGCCTGCTGTATATTAAATTTTAACATTTTATGAATGTGCATAAAGACACATATATACTTGTATCACTTGAACAACAAACAAGATAAAGTAGGGAAAAAGTCAGATTGCAGTTACACAGTAAGTAGAGAGATATGATGAATTAAATTATTGTGAGACCAGAGACTCCACTCTATGACTGTTCCCTGGGAGTGACCAGAGGTTACTTCTGTTGGGAGTCAAGTCTTTCATGTGTTTTCATGTCTTAGGAGCAGTGGTGCCTGCTTTTCTTCCAGACTATCATTCCAAGTAGGTGCTTATTTCACAGTGTCTTTGCATATGGAATTTGCCTCTCTGGAGTAAAGGGAGGATTCATTTGCCTTTGTCTTAGTATAATGACTATGAGTTTACTAATGTTAGAGTTCTTCAGCTGTGAGGCAAACCCCACTGTGTATGTAGCATCTACTGTAGCCTCTTATTCCATCATTATAGTAGTTGTGGAGGAGGTACCTAGTATATTAGTTCA
Source organism: Myotis davidii (assembly GCF_000327345.1). Classification (NCBI taxonomy): domain Eukaryota; kingdom Metazoa; phylum Chordata; class Mammalia; order Chiroptera; family Vespertilionidae; genus Myotis; species Myotis davidii. Next base: position 836,918 of record NW_006287706.1, read on the forward strand.
ATTGGTGCATAATAAATGGCCACAAACTTAGTGGCTTAAAACAATAGAAATGTATTTCCTCACTGTTCTGGAGGCTAGAAGTCCAAAATCAAGGTGTCAGTAGGGCTGTACTTCCTCCGAAACCTGTAGGGGGATTCTTTCTTGTCCCTTCTGAACTTCCAGTGCTTTGCTGACATCTTTGGTGTTCTTGGCTTGGCTTGTGGTGTGTCACTTCAGTCCCTGCCTTCCTGGTCGCACTGTGTTCTCGCTCCATCTCTGTCTTCACACGACTGCTTCTCATAAAGATGTTGGTCATATTGTGTTTGGGGCCCACCCTACTCCAGCCTGACCTCATCTTAACCAACTATATTAATTTCAATGACCCTATTTGCAAATAAGGTCAATTTCCAAGCTACTGGAGGTGAGAACTCAACATATCTTTTCTTTTTTTTTTTTTTGACATAATTTAATCCATAACAATCAAAAATTGAAAAATAAATCTTGTAGCGTGTGCCAATATTCATGAAACAATATTAGTATAACTTATTTATTTAAAAGTAGGGTAATCTCACGGACAAGTCACTATTCTTGACATTTATCTTCACCAAAAAGAAAATACGCTAGCTGGAAAGATGCAAAACATCCTTCAGAAGCTGATTATTTGTTTCTGCTTGGTTAGTAATAATAGTAAGAGTTGTTTTTTTGGTTTTGTTTGTTTGTTTTTTTGGTTTGAATGAAGTGACAAATGATGATAATAGGATTCCACAAAGGCAGATGTAATTAGCAACAATAAACTATATAGAGAATCTTGCAGAACCCTCACATTGGTTTCCTGGTAGATGAAATGAAAGTATAAATTATAATAGAAAGTCAAAAATGGAAGCCTCTGAGTGTGTCCTCCTACCTCAGCCAGCACAGTGCCTCAGATGCATTACTGAATTCCATTAGGAAATGCAAACTGGCACCACATCAAAAGCCTTTAATATGGGTTTCCTATTATATCCTCACTTACACAACTTATGATGGGAAACTACCAGAAACAGCATAGCTCTAGGATCAGCTGCTGTGTTGGGCAAGTGTCACTGCTACATTATAAGCAGGAAAATATGTTCTTCACTATGTCGATAAATAAAGAGATCAAAACCACTTACTTTTTATGCGGGGCAGATAGCAGTATCTGTCTTATTCAGGATTATGTTAACATTCCTATCTCTAAACATATAGTCTTTAGGGGATTTGGTAGTGTCAAACATTCCAGAGAACACCACACTGATCAATTACATTGGAAAATACTATGCTATTAGGCATCAGGATCTGATGAGCAGCAAGTGGTAAGTACTCTGAATGCCCCACAAAGACACATGCAGACCAAAAGGTTGGAGATCTACCCCATGGAGATACAAAGACATGACACATCAGTAAAATTATTATGGCTCCAATGGTCTTGGTCCTGTCAGGGTTTATACTTTAAGTTAAAGGTCATGTTGCTACACTCCTGTTATGGGTTGAATGTTTATGTTCCCTCAAATTCATATGTTGAGATCCTAAAGCCCAATGTAATGGTATTAGGAGGTGAAGCCTTTGGTAGGTATTTAGGTCATGAAGAGGGAGTTCTCATGAATGGGATTAATGACCTTATAAAGAAGCCCCAGAGGACTCCCTCACTCCCTTTGCTATTTAAGGACCTAGGAAGAAGATGGTCATCCATGAATTAGGAAATTGGACCTCACCTGACAATGAAGCTGCCAGCATCTTGATCTTGGGCTTCATAGACTCCACAACTGTGAGAAATAAATTTCTGTCTCTATAAACCACATAGTCTAGGTACTTTCTTACAGTAGTCTTAATAGAATAAGATACAGTACTCACTAAGTCAAAAAGTCATATAAGTGAAACAGCTATACATACCTCAGAAATTGTACATTGAGGATGCGACCCAAATATGCACAATTTTATTTGTCTCCTCCTTTGCACCAATGCCTCTTTCTCAAATTGCATAAGACCTAAAACTGGGAAAGTGTTATCTTCCCTAGAACCAGCTGCCAAAGGATAAGCGAGCCAGGTTTGGTTAAGATATGGGTTTATCCAATATGATGTATTAAAGAAGGATAATGGTGAACACAATTCTTCCACTTGCAGAAATGTGAGCAGAACACTGGATGAGTCATTTTTTATGAAAGTTAAAATGGCCCTAATTAATAAAATTCATAGAATATTCATACGCTATTGGTGTGAGAAATGGCTTGACTGGTAGGTCAAGGACCTAGCAAATTTAGAAGACTAAATGAGTGACATTTGAAAAAAGACTTCTGTGTAAAACTATACATAAAATGGCAGATCTTTGTTATTCATACTTATGTCCACTAGAGTGCATTATCTCAAAATGTTCTAAAGCATGTGGACAAGGCTTTTTCCTGTGACCGCCAGCCAGTCTTTCTCTTTGGCCACTGAATTGCTGGTACAATGACTGATGTCAAAAAGGAATCCCTGACTTACTATCATGAGAACTCCCCAAACATTGCTGCTGATCATGATACTTATTTTGCAAAAGGAGACAGAACAATCAACTCATAATCACGGAATCAAGTTTTCATGCTGTAGCCACCCTGAAGCAAAAGTCCTAATAGACCTATGGAATGCATTGCTAAGTACTCAACTAAGATACCAGCCCAGAGAAATCTCCCTGGTGGGTGTGAGTCACATTCTGGAGGATACGATAATTTGTTTCGATTTCTTGAACCCTTAGGTTTTGCTGGATGAGAGGTCCAGGGTGTTGGTACCTGTAGTGAGAGCAGATAAAAATGTTTCCACTTGGGCCACAGGCTGATAGTGCATCTATTACCTCCATGCAATCAGTTTGGGATTAATATGTGAAACAGCAGGCAAAGAGTTACCAAGGTATCGGTAGCTTTAATTACCATGAGTAGCTACGTTTGCTACTACACTGTGCGTGCAGGAAAATGTAAGTTTGAAGCCCATAGGACCCATTGGGGTGTCACTTTATTCTTTCATGCCTGGTGATGGTGATGAATGGCAATTACAACAATCATGGTCTACAAAGGTAAAGCAAGCAGGAGTTTTAACTTCTTCAGAAAAAAACTATGTGATCAATCAACCCAGAATTTCTAAAATATAAGCCAAGGATAAGCACAGTTAGCAATTGGTACTGGAGAAGGCTGAACATTTACATTTTGGAAAAAGTTACAGTAACAAGAAATGTAGCTTATTTAGGAACATTCCTGAATTATGTCTTCTGTAGATAGTTCAGCCTGTGTCTCTAGACTACTCCAGTATATATTACAATTTTAGCTTCTTTGTGATCTATATACATTTTTTAATCTTTTTGTTTTGGTCATTTGAACTCAAAATGAATATTAATAGAAAACTATGTGTAAAAGATGTTGATCTAGAAATGTGTGTGTTTTTAAATATGTTTTTATTGATTTCAGAGAGGAAAGGAGAGGGAGAATGATAGAAACATCAATGATGAGAGAGAATTATTTATAGAATTATTGATTGGCTTGCCTCTTGCACACTCCCTGCTGGGGATCAAGCCTGCAACCCAGGCATGTGCCCTGACCAAGAATCAACTCCTGACCTCCTGATTCATAGGTCAACGCTCAACCACTGAACCAAGATGGCTGGGCTGTATTTTTTAATGAAAGAGCAAACAGATGAGAATGTAACATTAGGAAGTACCAATATTTAAGTTTTGTGTAAAGTATGAAGTCTCTAAAGAGAATAATATTGCTAGACCAGTGGCAGAAGGAAGCTAATAATGTTGAAGGTTTAAGACAAAATAATTTTTCAAGAAGGAAGAAGTGGTCAAGAATGTGTTATTGTAAGTAATAAAGCAATGCAAAGTTAATTTTTAAGTTGACAGTTACTAGGTCTTGGCTATTAGGGTAGCTTTCTCTAATTTTAAAACTCAATAATAGATACTTCCCTTGCATTCACCTTGCTATTTACTTTATTAACTATTTTTATATTAACAATATTAATTTTATACACTCTATTTTTAAGTGGTTCATATTTCTGCTGTATTTTCACATCCCTTTTGGAAAATGTTTATGAATATTTAATATTTTTGATCTGACGTTTCATTAATCTATTTAAAAAAATTAAAGAGATAAAAACTTAAAAAAGATTTGTGCATACAAAAATATTTGCTAACATCTACATGCTAAGAATCTAAAATTAAAGGAAATAAAAGTACTAAATAGGAGGACATTATTTAAAGAAATAATGATTAAGAATTTTCTCATATTCAAGAAAGATGAGACATCTCCTAGATGTTGTTTTCACATAAAAAAAAAAACCCAAACCAGTATTTAAAAACAATTCACAACCAGAGTAGTGAAATTTAAAAATACAACACACATCAACTAAAGTATGCATATTCTTTTCCACTGCACACAAGAAAGACAATATAAAAAAGTGTATTTTAACATACCAGCAATTGATGAAATAATTAAACCTACTATTTAAAATTGCATCCCAACATGTGAAATACTTGGAGATAAATCTAACAATGTATGTGAAGAATTGGGCTCCCGGCCAAAAATAATGTGTGGTTTTTCAGACACAACCAAAGGCAGTTATATAGGTTTTACCCGGCAGGCCTCATGGGGAAGAGCTGCCTTGTCCACACCACACATAGTGCACACTCAGCACATTTCCCCCCTACCCCATCTCCCTTGCTCCCAGTTGCCAGGTCCATAAAACTGTGAGTCTCCTTTTTTGTTTTGAGAACTCTCTTCACGCTGTAAAGACCTTCACATCCCTTACATGCTGAGCCTCCTGAGTGATGTTCCATGAGGGAAAATGGGACGGGAGATAGTTGGCACCTTTGCTGCTTTTATTAGAAAAAAAATCATTGGTTAATAAGATTATATAGATTTCAAGTGCAGACTTCTGTGATACATGTTCTACATACTGCATTGTGTGCCCATCATCCAAATAAAATAATCTTCCATCTCCATATATTAGAGCCTCTTTACGCTTTAGTATCCCCAACCCCTTCTCTTGTCTGTGTCTATGAGTTTCAGTTTCATAACACACATATGAGTGAAATCATGTTGCTTTCAGATTTTTTTGGACTGACCTATTTCACTTAGAATAATACTTCCAAGGTCCATCCATGTTTTTGCAAATAGCAATATTTCATCTTTTCTTATGGCTGAGAAGTATTCCATTGTATATATGTGCCACATATTCCTTATCCAACCAATATTCTATTGAGGGACACTTTGGTTGTTTCCAAGTCTTGGCCACCATGTATAATGCTGCAGTGAACATAGGGACACATGTATCTTTCAAAATTTGGGGGTAGATACCAGGAAGACATGGTGCTGGGTCACCTTTGCTGCTTTTACTAGTAAAGTCTTGCTTATTATATTGTGGCTGTAAGTAATTAAAGGCTTGACTGTCACTTTTATTATTTTGGATTATTATTTTAATTGGCTATTATAACACCCGGTAACTCAGCTCTCTCTTTAGCTCAGCTGAGCTCCTAACCATATATGTAAGACTTTTACACTGCAAACTACAAACAGGAGGAATGAAAGAGGAGTCCTGTTATGTTCAAGGATTCAAAGAATCTTGGAAGAATCAACACATTGAAGGTATCAATGCTCCCAAATTAATCTATAAATTCAGAGGAATCTCAAAATCCCAGTTAAGGTTATTTGTTTGTTTTGTTTATTTGTTTGTTTTTGAAAATATTGACAAGTAAATTCTAAAAGTCTACGGAAATACAAAAGATATAAAATAGCCAAAATGATTTGAAAGGGTTTATATCTGATTTATCTACAGTATTCAAGAGAGTATGTTATTTAAAAAAATAAACATATATTAATGGGACAGAATATAGGGTGCAGATAGACCCACATACAAATGGCCAAGAAGAGATGAAAATAGAGCACTGACATTTCTCAAGTATGCTTCACCCAGCTTTCAATTATATTAACTTCTTATGTGACCATGGGAATTTTGTCTAAATCCTTCAAAATACACAGCAATAGAATAATGACTACTATCATAAAAGAGAAAGGAATTCAAGAATGACTCTATAGAAATTAAAGAGATGGCAATTAGCTATTCAATTTTGATAACTAAATAAAAAACATTTTGAAAATAAAAAACTTGAGCAAAAGATATTGTGAAAATTCAAAGATTTAAAGACATAGGTTGTGTTTTGTAATCTTATTCTAGTAGAAATTCGAGATCTTGGAAGAAAATGTCAATGTGCAACTGAACAGTTGGTTAATTAGATGGTGAAGATGAAAAGGATTTAATATTCTGTACTTTGGCTTGAGATGCAAAAGTGATAACTTCTTGGCAAGGGATAAAGAACGTCTCTGAAAGACTTGAGATAATATGTTTGGCAAAGTATATTTAACCTAATGAAATTACTTCAAATTTTTTTTTTTTAGTTATTATGAGAAAAAAAATCTCAAAATATATAGCATTTAATGATAGAACAAACATATAACTTAAATAACTTATATGAGGAGTTTTCCTATGATTATTGAGAACAGATAGAGCCTAAGCAATCATCAACAGTGTCAAGAGCATGAAAAATAAGGAAAGACAGAGACACTGCCACAGCTTGTAGGAGACTTAGGATACATGAAAACTAAATGCAGTGGAATGGCCTGACTTGCATCCTGAAACAGAAAAAAAAGTGTAGAAAAACCAATAGTTTACTTAGTATTTTACCAGAACTAATTTTTTTTTTTATTTTGACAAATTTGCAATTTTTTTCTTATAGTACTTAGTTTCACCACACCATTTTTCTTTTATAATTTATTCTATAACTCATACTAGAAGCCCATTGCATGACATTCATGCATGGGAGTGTGTGTGTGTGTGTGTGTGTGGGGGGGGGGGTGTCCCTCAGCCTGGCCTGCACCCTCTCCAATCTGGGATCCCTATCACAATCCAGGAGCACTGGCTCCTAACCACTCACCTGCCTGCCTGATTGCCCCTTAACCACTCCCCTGCCAGCCTGATTGACGTCTAACTGCTCTCCTGCTGGCCTGATCTCCCACAACTGCCCTCCCCTGCTGCAACCCACCTCCTCCGCCAGGACCCGCCTCCTCCTTGTGAGGTAGGGAGATGCTGGAACCCGCCTCTTCCACACAAGGTGGTGGAGATGCCACGCAGAGCCATGGAACCCCCAGGCCTCATCACGTGGAGCAGCCACTGGGCCCTGCCTCCGTTGTGCACATGACCATCTTGTAATGATGTGAGGGTGTGGTACCACCTAGGCTATTGTTAGTATAGATAGGTACTGATATAAAAACAAATAAATAGATTAGAAAAAATTCTTTATTCTTATTATTTTGATTTAGTTTAAATATGAATCTTATAATGAGACATGGCAACAAATAAAGTACTGTATAATACGCTGTTTTATATTTGATTTTGATTTTTATTGCAATGGCTTTTATTAACTAAAATAACAAGAGTAATTTAAAAGTACATGCTGATTTTCTAGATATAACAGGTTTTTGACTTAATTATCCATTGAATTCCTGGCTCATAAAAATTAAAAGATTTCACCCTTATGGTAGCAGCCATAAGTACACTAATTCTATTTGCTAGAGGTCATTCAGTAGGTCTTGCTCTCTCTATATAGCCTTAATTCTTTATTGTTGAAAGTATTACATATGTCCCATAAACCTCCATTTTCCTCTTCCAGCCTGTCCCCACCCCCCACCCCCAGATCTGGCCTTCACCCTCCATTATTTGATCTCTCATCACAACCCTCCCGCCTCCACCCCACATGCCCTCGCTTCCTTCCTTCTAAGGTTTTATAGTCTGTTCAATGATTCTGTGTCTCTGGATTTATTTTTGTTCATCAGTTTTTGTTCATTATATTCCACAAATGAGTGAGATCACGTGATAGTTATCTTTCTCTGACTGGCTTATTTTATTTAACATAATTCTCTGTAGGTCCATCCATGCTGTTGCAAGTGTTAAGAGTTCTTTCTTTTTTACAGAAGCATAGTATTCCATTGTACCATAGTATTCCATAAATGTACCATAGTTTTTGTGTGAATCTTTTGTTATGAGGTGGGTGTCTTGTAAACAGAATATATATGGGTCATGTTTTCTTATTCATTTAGCTACCCTATGTATTTTTATTGCAGCATTTAATCCTTTTCACATTTAAGGTTAATATTTCTAATCCTTACTTCTCTTCTTGTCTTTCTGGCACCCCTATTGTGTGGATGTTGCTTCATTTCATGTTGCTCCAAAGCTCCCTTAGACTCTCCTCCTGCTTTTTAATTTTTTTCTCCAATTGCTGTTCAGATTGGGAGTTTTTATATTCTGTCTTCTAACTTGCTGATTTGGTTCTCTGTGTCTTCTATACTGTTGAAATCTTCCATTGTGTTCTTTATTGCAGCTATATCATTCTTCATTGCCTCTTGATTCTTGCATATGTTGGTGAAATTCTCAGCCAAACTGTTGAGTATCTTTTTCACCATTAGTCTGGTTCCTTCTCTGAAATATTGCTTGCCTCCATTTCATTTAGTTCCTTTTCTGGTGATTGTTCCTTTTCTTTTCCTTAGTGGATTGTTTCTTTGTCTCCCCATTTTACTGTCTTTTTCTGGCCCTGGGCACCCTGCTCGGGATCTGAGAGGTTGAAGCCACTACTTGCCCAATAGTCAGGGACTGGTTAGCCTGGAAGCTAGGTCTGCCTTGAGTTTCACACCTTCATTGCCTCTGCTCTGAGTTGTACCCCCTTCTCTCATGGCTCTGGTCTCTCAATTGTCTGCTTCAGATACTAGAAGTTGGTGGGGAGCATGCACAGTTTCTCTGGTGTGTGATTCCTTGTGAGGGCCCAGATCCCTCTGGCTTACAATTCACTGTGTGGCCCCACACCCAAGGTAGGATGTCACCCTAGGTCCCCCTGGCAGTGCACTTGCAGTGTGGTCCTGTGGCCTGTGTTTGGGCCCATTGGGCCATACCTGTTGCTTTGTCCTGGGGCCAGAGATTGAGCATGCAGGCCAACAGCTCTGTCCCGGGGCTGGGGATGGGGAGGGGTCTGGGGTACCCCTGGCTTCCACTCAAAACACTGGGCCCTAAAGCACAGATTCCTGAGATTCTGGGTCTGGGAGGTCTCTCTGGCATGCATTCACTGAAGATGTCTGGGAGCCTGGGTGAGGCAAACATATCACTCACGGCCGAGACAAGGTGGTGGTTCCACATGGGTTATGGCTGGCAAGTGGCTCTTTCAACAGGTCTGGGTGTGTTGTCCCAGGGCAGTCAGGGTATTGGTGTGGCTGTGCTCCTGGTCTTGGCTGCTTCCCTCAAAAAATAGTGTAGGCTCTGAAACAAAGCCATGCCAGCCTGGGAGTGCTCGAGGTAGTAGCAGGGGATCCCCATCAAGGAGAGCTTGATCTACCAGTTCCTGGAACTCCTGTGGTATCTAGCTGTCTATGCTGTTATATTTTAATAGGTATTGCATTGGATCTATAGATTGCTTTGTGTAGTAATGGCATAAATTCTTCTAACCCATGAACACAGTATATTCTTCCACTTGTGTGTATTTTTCTCTGTTTCCTTTTCCAATGTCCTATAGTTTTCTGAGTACAGGTTTGGCATATTGAATATAAAGCCCCTTAAGTCCATTTAGTTTGAAAGATGCTAAATGGTCAACTAACTTTATTTATTAATTATTATTTCAGCATATTGTGAGTCCTTTATTTTCAGTTTTGTTAAGATGGATATTGCTGTGTATAAATATTTAAATATATAAAACATTAAAAAGCAAAAGGCACTGTTAAATGCAATTTTTAAAAATGGATCATATATAAAATACCCTATGTTTAGATTTTTTAAATTTAATTTAAGATACAATTTTATTTATTTGGTGTTTTCTCCATACATTAGCTGGTATTAATTAATCATCTCATGATGCAAATCCACTCTATTTATTAGGTCTCCCACAAAATGTGATTTCTAAAATTCCCTCTTATTCATATTTCTGTAGAAAATTTAAATCCATTTTCTAAAAACAATTCAATATGTGACTAATTTAGAGCATGTTTGTAAACTCAATTTTATTATTAACATAAAATTACAGACCCCTAATTACATATAAAAAGAGAAATATAATATAAATTTAAAATGTATCTGTAAATATATAAGAAATTTATAGTTCATGCACCTAATCCTTATTTACTATAATTAACACTGTTGCTAACTTAAGTTTTGAATTTTTATACAGTAACTATATTTATTTATGCAATGCTTTCTCTTTTTAATTGATACAAATAATATATTTTCTTGTCATTGAGGATATAACTTAGATTTTTCTAACTATTCTAATTTAAGGAATAGTTTTCAAAATGAGAATATATTATTTATATCATTGACCTGTGACTATTTTTCTTTTATCAAAATGCATAGATATGACACAGGATCATTTTATACTTTCCATGGCTAGTTTAAAATAATACCATTTGCTGAATTTTTGAACAGGTGAATTTTCCCCCTCAAAGTGTTAGGCAGTAACTCTCTCTCTCTCTCTCTCTCTCTCTCTCTCTCTCTCTCCTCTC
>NW_006287706.1:848394-857051 GCF_000327345.1 Myotis davidii
TTCTGATCACAGTGGCAGGGGGCTTCTTCCTGCTTTCCCTTTCGCCTCCCTGCATTGTGCTTACATATGCAAATTAACCACCATCTTGTTGGCAGTTAATTTGCATATAGCCCTGATTAGCCAATGAAAAGGGTAGCGTCGTCCGCCAATTACCATTTTTCTTTTATTAGTGTAGATATATATATAAAGAAAGGGTGGAAGAGAGAGAGAGAGAGAGAGAGAGAGAGAGAGAGAGAGAGATTAGTTGCTTCATGTACATGCTCTGATCTGGGATTGACCCCACAACCTAGGTATGTTCCCTGACTGGGAACTGAACCCACAAGAAGATGCTTCAACCAACTGAGCCACACTAGACAGGGCTAGACATTGATTTTCTAAAGTGAAAATAATTTTTCATAAAATTTGGTCATATTATTAACTAGTAACAGGTTTATCTCTCACATTTTTATGTGATTGTTTCAATTTTCCACCTTACTTTTCCTTTCTAGAAAAGTCAGTCTGACTTGTTGATGAAGTCAAACCCAATACATTATTTGAAATAATTTTTCACTTATTTACTTCCCATTCTCTACCATTTCCCTTTATTCATTATTCATTTTCTCCATCTCCTTTTTGAACTAGCCATTATTATCATAATACCATAACAAATATTGGTTGCATTTTTTTGCTAGGGTTGCCATAACAAAATAGCATAGACTGAGTGGCTTAAACAATGGAAATTTATTTTCTCACAGTTCTGGTGGCCAAAAGTTCAAAACCAAGGTACTAGCTGATTTGGCTTGTAGACTGTTTTCTCCTTTTTAACTTCTCACACATTTGGGGAAAAGAAAGAATATATTTTCTTGTATATCTTTGCCTGTGCTTCATCCTCCATCTCCTCCTTCTCCTTCTTTTGAATGCTTCATGAATTTTAATGTTATCTTTGCACAGGGGCCATTCTAATCATCTCTGTATTTTTTTTTTCAATTTTAGTATTATTGAAGGGAACTCTGTTATTTCTTCTTATAAAGGTACTAATGCCATTGGACAAGGACTTCACCCTCATTACCTCATCTAACCCTAATAATATCGCGAAGACACCATATGTATACATCACATTGGGTTTTAGGTAGGACTTCATCTTATAAATAATAGAGGGCACAAGCATTCATTCTATTACAACTTGTTTCCTCGTTTATGTCCAAAAGTTTTCTTTTAAGAACACTTGACAGATTGAATTTAGGGCTTACCCAAATTGCCTCATTTTATCTTATAATGCTCTGTAAAAGACTTATCTCCAAATAAAGTTATATTAGAAAGTACTGGGGAATAGTACTTCAGCATATGAATTTTAAAGGGAGATAATTCAGCAGAAAAACATTCTTCTATTAGTTTCCTTAGAGAACACCATTTATATGAAACCCATATCAACGATTTAAAATACCAATCATGTTGTATAATTAGCATTCTATTATATTTTCTTAAAATATAGACAGTTCTTAAATAAGGATTAACAGCTTTTTTACTGATATTGTACACTTCCACCAACAGTGCCGAAAAGTTCCCTTTTCTCCACATTCATCCCATACTTGAATTCTATCTCTTTTGATTATTTTTAAAAATGATTTTGGTTCATTTGATTCATCATATAAGGCAATATTTAATATCTATAATTCCAGAAACTTGTATCTTAATAACTTATATTTAAAAATATATCTATGCATTTTATGGAAGAGTAGAATATTGTTTATAGCCCCATATTTGTTTATTACAGTTTTGGTATTTATAGAAACAAGGATAGCGATAGTATGTGTTTGTATGGATTGAGTTTATTCTGGAAATTTGTAAACATCCATGATAACTGTATTTAAAAGAAAACCATGACTCTTTTATTCCCATTTAAATTCCAGCAATGTACTAATTTGAATTGAGACTAGAAACCGTGGCAGTCTGCCAAAGCCCATGTGAATTTTTAAAAGTCTTTTTTAGTATTGTTCTAATTTACATAAAATACAAATATACGAGGGATAAATGTGCCCCCTTACAATCTTTATAAATAATATTTTAAGATAGTGCTTCAAAGGCAAATAAAAAGGGAGTACATCTTAGATTTTTTTTAGAAGTGTATCAAACTACTCTACTATCTAAAATATTTATAGTTTTTATATATATAGTTATATATATGGGGTATCCCCAAAACATGTATACACAGTTTAACAGCTGATAGCTCAATTAATTTTTACTCCTTTTTAAGTTTAACTGATTTGAAATAATGGGTGAAGCCAGACTAATCTTTGAACATTTATCCACTACATTTCTTACCCTTTGAGACAACATGGAAGGACCTGGAGAGTATTATGCTAAGTGAAATAAGCCAGTCAGAGAAAGACAAATATCACATATTGTCACTGATACGTTGAATTTATTGAACAAATGAAACTGACAAAAAAATTGATCCAGCAACATGAAAGCATGCAACAGACTGAGGATTCTCAGAGGGAAGGGTGGAGTAGAGATTAACCAAAGAACTTGTTTACATAAGCCATGGACACAGACAATATAGTGTGGTGAAGGCCTGGGCAGGGGTGGGAGTGGGGAGGAAGGGGCCAATGCGGGGGGATAAGGGGACATCTGTAATACTTTCAACAATAAATATAAATTTAAAAAGTAAAAGAAAAAACAAGTTTATTGTACAAAACTAGCAACAGTTGATGAATTGAGAGCATACAAATACCAAATACCCAGTAAAATGACTCCTGATGCTTTTAATTCCATTGCTTTGAGTTATCAGCAGTGCCTGGATCAGAAAAGTCATCAGTTTGAAAACAGGTGTTGACCAAAAAGATATTTGTTTCTGTAGATTCTTTTATATCCTATATGAATTATTCAGAAAGAGAGAGAGAGAGAGAGAGAGAGAGAGAGAGAGATTTTTTTGTATACAAATAAAGTGATGGCAAAAGTTTTAGTTTCAGGATTGTCAATTTATTTTCTTAATTGTTATCAATGTAAACAGTAATTTAAATCTTTGAACAAATTCAAGACCTTATAAGGATGCTCAGAGTAAGAATTGCTGAGTGAGAGAATTAATGAGATAATAGAAGGAAAACATACAGTGATCATTTAATTTAACACATATCCTGTGATATGTGAAACTGAATCATTCTATTTGTTACAATATTTAATAACACAATATCAATTAAATTGGGTAGAAAGTTAATAATCAGTTATTTCTATCTCAAAGTAAACATTTAAGGTAACCTATTAGAAGTTTATTACACAAAATCAAAGATGTCCATATTTCCTATATGCTATGCTATTTATTAAAAAATATTTATCAGAAATAAGTATCTTTTTTTAAAAGTATTTTATTGAGTTTTTTACAGAGAGGAAGGGAGAGAGATAGAGAGTTAGAAACATCGATGAGAGAGAAACATCGACTAGCCGCCTCCTGCACACTCCCCACTGGGGATGTGCCCGCAACCAAGATACATGCCCCTGACCGGAATCGAACCCAGGACCCCCCAGTCCATAGGCCGACGCTCTATCCACCGAGCCAAACCGGTTTCGGCCAGAAATAAGTATCTTAACTAATGCTTACTTTTAACACTAAGGCTTCCAAAGCCTAAGAGTATAATATAATTATTTTAAACAGGACTAGCTGATTTTAAAGCTTTGGGATGCTAAAGTCTCAGATTAATTTGAAGCCTTTAATAAACCCTTTCCAGCAATTCCCATTGGCTTCAGCACATCATCTTACTTTTTAAATCCTTTGTGGTTTCCTTAGAGTTTCACAATACATTTCAAGATTCAACAGACTCATAGATATTGAAAACAGACTAACAGCTGTCAGAAGGGAGGGGGTAGGGCAGCTGGTTGAAAAAGGTGAAGGGGTTAAGCAAACAAAACAGAACCTCATAGACAGACAACAGTATGAATATTAACAGAGGGAAATGGGGATGGAAGAGGGTAAAGGTAGAATAAATGGCGATGGAAAGAGACATGACTTGGGGTGGTGAATACACAGCACAATATATAGATGACGTAATATAGAATTGTACCCCTTAATCCCATATAATTTTATTAACTACTGTCACTCCGATAAATTCCATTTAAAGAAGATTCAAATCATTTTGACCATTCAGTTGCTGATTGTGTTTGCAGGGAAAAAAAATTGATACTGCAAAACTCTCCATCCCTTCTTGCTCCTTTCCTTTCTTCTTTCTTTCCCCCCCTTTCCACCCTCTCATTTTTTTTTTCATTTTTGTTCCATTTCTTGTTTTCATTCTTAATTAATTTTTAAATCCTTATTACTTTATTAAGTAAATTCAGCTTCTGGAGTTTTTATATCTAAATTATCATATTTGAGTGAAACAATCTCAGTTCCATATATTTGGATATTATATTAGCAAACCACGTGGAATTGTTGCATATTTAATGCTTCTTATCTTCCACATTTTAAAAGTCTGACAAAAAATATCTTATTGGTTAAGAGCATGCTTTAAGTATCTATTATGCAAAGCATGGTTTTAGACATTCAAATATGTTAATAATGACTGACATTCATGAACATTCAAGCTCTTTACATAAATTACTGCATTAACAATGATAACAACCACATATGGGAAACTGAGCCTTGGAAAAGCAGTTTCCTCTAGTGCACACAGAGAAGTTCTTCATTTATTCCTTCCAACAAACCTATCACTAATTACTTACATTTTAGAAGTAACATTGAAGAGCCTATGGAACAGTCACTTTTTAAAGTAGCATTCCAAGGTCATAAATAAAGGAGAGCAGTTATTTGGATGAATATATATGTAATTCCAAATACCATGCATGCCCTTCCAACAAAACATACTGAGTATAGTCTCTGTATTTATGGACATTTATATAAGTAATTAGAACTTACTTTTTCTAAAAGACCAAGATTTATTTTTCCAATTAAAATATTGCTTCAGTGAGTCATTTTACTACAGAAGACATTTGTTTAGGATGTCTTGAAAAACGTATTATGATTTATGCAAAAGTTTATTTATGAAAAATGTTAGTTCTCTTCCTGCTTATGTGATACATATTATAGACTATTCATTACTCAAGTGATATTTTTGTTCTTTTCTCTTCATGTGCAAAATTGAAGAACCTTCTTGAATATTTATCACTACAATGTGTGTTAAATTTGTGATGTATCTCTTAAAACATTTTCATATTTTTCAAAATACATGTTTGCAAATTAGCTCTTGAGAATGAGACAAACTATGTAGCAACAGCGATCAGTTCCATTATTAGTTCTGGCTCAAGCAAAATGAGAAGTGAAGGGAATCAGAATTGTCCACAGCATATGGACATCAGTGGTCAGATTTCTTTATGTAGATCTTATATTGTGACTTGAAATTCACATGTAATTATAAACAGAACCTTATCTTATTAGTTTTACTATGTAACCATCATCATAGAAAATTTAAATCATGTGTAAAATGATAGATGATATTTTGGTAAAATTTAATAATTTTGAAGGAGTGAATGTTTAGGTCTCCCCAAAATTTACCTGTTTGAAGCTCTACTCCCCAGTACTATGATATTAGGAGGTAAGGCCTTTGAGAAGTGAGTAGGATTAAATGAGGTCTTGATGGTAGACTTCATGAATGGGGTTAGTGGCCTTATAAAAATGATGAGAGAGAGTTTGTTTCTTTTTTTTTGTCATATGAGGACATAATGAGAAGTTGGCAGCCTGCAACCATGAAGAGGTCTTTCACCAAAACCCATATTGCACTTACAGCCACCCAAACTGTGAGAAATAAATTTCTATTGTTTATAAGTCACCCAGCCTATAGTACTTTTTTTATAGAAGCCAAAATATCTTAGACAAGGTTTGTATTTTACCTTACATTTTACTTTATGGGGTTTATTTCCAGATGAGGAATCAAAGTAAAATAAAATCATGGAACACTTTAAAATGTTTTTCTTGTTTTCTATATTTCTTATATATTATAGCAACGAATAAACCTTATTTGTTTTCATTCTTCCAATTATTTTTAAAACATTATTTAGAAAGTGTATGGATGTTCCTTTTTTTTAGCTGATGTTTTACACATATACACACACATGGACACACATACACATACACATGCTCACACATGCACATCAATCTATTGACCGCCAGGTATTCTGTCTTCTATTGAAAGAGCTGTGTTTGAAGACCTATGGGGATAGATATTTTGTTTGTCCTAAGAGGAACTTTGTTGCAAACACATAACTACCATTAATCTAAATAACCAAAGAGCATTTACTGTTGTTTCTCAGAGATATAGCTGGAAATATATTTAATTAATTCATTTTTGGAGAAGCATTTCTGAAATGTCAGTACTTGAGCATTTATTTCTTAAAAAGACTAATAAAATATTGGTTTCCATAATACCCCTTTTCATGGCAGTGATTCCAGTTTTTAAGATAGCCTAGGAATTAATAATCTATTAAAGAAAATGTGCCCATGTATTTCAGGAAGGCTAAGAATAATTTTAAAACCAAAACTTCCACTCTGCACTCTTCAGTTTTCAGAGAATGAAGTATTTTTATTGTGTCTTAATAGATAACATGTTTTGTTTTCTGAACAGCTTTTGAAAATATCTTGAGAAAATAGAAACTTGAAAGCCCTAATGAACTCCTTATCAATGAAGATGTAGCTCATTTTGCCCAGATATACCAAGTATATGTCCTATATACAAGTATCAGTTTTGTAAAGAAATAAATAATTGTTTCAAAATTACTATAATGTAGCAGTCTTAACTGTTGCCTCCAAATACAGCATATTTTACATTAAATGTAGGGGTAATAATGGAGATGTATGTTTTCCCTTTATTTTTCAGTTTGGGATATTTCTTTTGAAATATCTTCAAATTTACTATATCTTTCATCTTTTTTTCTGTCAACCCTACTTATAAGTCTAGACATGGCATTCTTTATTTCTGTTATGTTGTTTTTAACTTCTCTCAATTCCATTTGGTTCTTTCTTATAGTTTCTGTATGTTTCCTACAATTAACTATAAGTTCCTGCATGTTCCTTAGAATTGTTAATGTATTAATCATAGTTATTTAAAATTCTCTAGCTGTTAATTCAGATATATTTACCTCTATTTCTCATAATTGATTTGTCTCTAAGCAGTTTTTTCCTTGACTTTGGCATACTTAGTAATTGCTTGTTGTGAGTTGAACATGGTGTATCAGATAGTAGATACTAAAGGACTTATTTGTTTCATGTTTGGAGAAGAGCGCCATTTTCTTCTCCTAAGCATTTAGCATGAAGGAGGGTTTGTGTGAATCTATTCAGGAGTCAGAGTGTGTATAAAGTTGTTACTATGGTTACCAGAGTTGAAATTTGTTGTTGCTATGGCCACCGGAGATTCAAATTTCTGTAGTAATTTGAATATAGACAGCACCCAATTTACAATGGTTGTACATATTATATTTTGACTTACCATTGTGCAAAAGCAATATGCATTCAGTGGAAGCTATACTTCAAAATTTCAGTTTTGATATTTTCCTCAGCTAGTGATAAGTGCTACAATAGTCTCTGGTGATGCTGGGCAGCTGCAGTGAGCCCCAGCTCCCAGTCATCCAGGTGATCACCAGCATAAACCACCAATGCTCCATAGTGTACTGTGTTACCAGCATTTCTCCAATATTATACTTTGTGTTTTCACATCTGATCATGTCTACAAATGCCCATCTGTGTCTCCTGCTTTTGGTGAGAAAAAAGGAGGAAAGCAATTACACTTGAGATGAAACTCAAGACACTCTCCCAGCATGAAGGCATCAAGACATAATTACATAACTTACATGAAGTGGTCAACACTTTATTATAAAATAGGCTTTATGTTAGATGATTTTGCCTATCTGTATGCTAATGTGTTTTGAGCACATTTAAGGTAGGCTAGGCTAAGGTCTGATGTTCTGTATTTAGGTGTATTAAATACATTTAATATATATATTTGATTTTACAGAGAGAAAGGTAGAGGGATAGTGAGTTAGAAACATCAATGAAAGAGAAACATCGATCAGCTGCCTCCTGCACGCCCCGTATTGGGGATGTGCTTGCAACCAAGTTACATGCCCTTGACCAGAATCAAACTCGGGACCCTTCAGTACTTGGGTTGATGCTCTATCCCACTGAGCCAAACTGGTTAGGGCAAATACATTTTGATTTAAGATATTTTCAACTTACAATGAGTTGATTATGATCTAATGCTATCATAAATCAAGGAGTATTTATACTTTGTTTTAGCCTCCCTAATTGGGTTTTGGTCTCTCCTTTGTACTGTTTCCCTGAAAGTATCTCTCTCTTTCAGCAATTCTAACTCTTTTCTTTCCTTTCCTTTTTTTTTTTTTTTAGATTGCTTCTCTCTCTCTCTTTTTTTAATTCTTTATTGTTGGAAGTTTTACATATGTCTCCTTTTCCCCCCATTGACCTCTCCCCAGCTGCTCCTGCCTCCAGCAGATGCCCCCACCTCCTCTATTATCTGTGTCTATGGTCATGCTCATATGCATGATACAAGTCCTTTAGTTGATCTCTGACTCCCTCTTCTACCCTCCCTTGCCTTCCCTCTGAGGTTTGCAAATTCTGTTAGATGCTTCTGTGTCTCTTTTCCTTTATTGTTTTTTTCCCCCCCTTGGTGATTGTTAGTGTG
>NW_006287706.1:857129-858115 GCF_000327345.1 Myotis davidii
GTTCAGATCATGAATTATCTCAAGCCTCTGGATGTGGACCTGAGATGAGGGTATAGTCTTCACAAGTTTTCCTTCCCTCCTCCAAGACTTTTTTTTTTGGACTCTCTTGTCTTTCTCCAGCAGCAGTGCATGTCCACCAGTGTCTTCAGACTATAGTTCCTGAGTTGTTCTCCTGCATCTTAAAGCCTTAGTTACCTAAAGGATATAGGAAAAATGGATCCAGGCTAAGTGTTGGTGGTGGCTAAAAGCTGCATCTAAAGGTAGTGGAAAGGAAGATAGAACTGCCAATTTTTGGAAGAAACCATGATAGGCAAACACTAAGAGCAAGCTTATATCAAACACAAATCACTCATTACAGCAATCAAAGCCCCATTAAAATTATTTTAAACTAAGTTGATCTATGATTGCTTTTGCCTCCAGCCTAGCTGACAGCCTAAAGTAAAATAAAAGCCTCAATGGGGAAACATAAACCAGGGCTTTTAATTATCTATATCATTTTTCATAAACAGCGTCCATCTCTCCATTTAAATTACCAGGCCTATAAAAACACAGACCTTTCTGCAAAAAAGGTGAAGAATTAAGATTTCTGAATGCTGGTTAGCATTGTCTTTGCCTGCAACCTATTGCTCAATTTGCAATGGTGACTAAAATGTCAGTAAATTAAGCACAGCCTAGTCTGTGTGTGACAGGGGGCGGGGCCACAACCTCCCTCCGTATCCACCCTGCTTTGTTCGTGACAGGGGAAGGCGCACCTACCCCCTGATCAGCCCTGCTCTGTGCCTGATGGGGGGGGGGAGCTCCCCAATCCCCTGATCGCCCTCTATTGTTGTGTGACAGAGTGCGGCGCCCCAACTCCCCTCCCCGCCAAGAGCCATACTCTGTGTGTTGACAGGGTAGAGCCATAACCTCCCCATCAGCCCTGCCCTGAGTGTGAGAGTGGCGGCACCCCAACCCCCTGATCAGCCCTGCTCTGTGGGTGATAGAGG
>NW_006287706.1:858231-867729 GCF_000327345.1 Myotis davidii
CAGCAAGTTGTTATCTCCCGAGTGGTCCCAGACTGCGAGAGGGCACAGGCCGGGCTGAGAGACGCCCCCTTCCCCCTGAGTGCACAAATTTTTGTGCACCGGGCCTGTAGTTAATTAATAAGGTAAAGTAAAAAACAGAGAGGAAAAATAACATAAATACTTATAAAAAGTAATTATAATTATTTACTTAAGCTAATAAATGTGTGATAGGTCTAAACACAATGTGATAGGTCTAATCAGAAATTGCATTAAATATACAATGCATAAAAACAAAAAGAGGGCTTGTTTGTTTTATCAGAATCAGAAAGGAATTTAAATAAAAATAAAAAACAGAAGAAACAATAACAAAGCATTTCATTCAACAACCTTTCTTTCTAGTAGCCAGTTATGATTGATCAGGAAACACAGTGTAATTAAATTGATTAGCTAAAGAACATATGCTTAGTCCAAGGAGACAATAGTATTGGGATGGTGAAAGAAGGGGAGGGGCTGGGTGCAGGTGGGCAAAGAGGTGAAAATGGGGGATATCTGCAATTGTGTCAACAATAAAAATGTAAAAAAGAGTAAAATTAACAAATATATTGAAAAAAATTCTAATATTTTTAAGAAATTATTTGAGAACTGTCCAATATCTTTTTTAAATTTTTATACGGTAACTATCTCACTTTGATGTTTCTCTCTGTCTGTCCCTTTCTCTTCCACATTCTCTAAAAATCAATGGAAACATATCCTCAGGTGAGGATAAAAAAAATAATAAAGAAATGTCATATCCTATGAAAGACACATCTTGAAAATGCCTAAAGAAAGTTGTCATTTTTTCATGGTGAAGGGACTGGAGTCTGTGTTGATGAAAACACCTTGGTGGCTGCCGTGCACTGAGCCCCTAGTTTTTAATAATCCAGAAGCATGGACAGTATTAGAATATTTTATGCAGCTAGTATCTATAACTAAATTTCCCTTTTTCTATTGCCCTACTTTTACCTTCTTTCTCATAAGGCTGAAGAATGGTGTCCTTATTGAACACTGATATCTGACAGGTAGGTCAGATATCATTGCTGAGATTTTAATCAAAAGCTAATAGAGATTCAAGACCACTTTAAATATTTCTAGTGAGGATAAATGTGCTCCAAAAACAGAAATGTAATTGTTGTTGGAGATATTAAAAATCTCTAATTTTCTATCATCTGAAAAATCAAATTTGTGTTTTTTGTCAATAAGATTCTTATGTTCTCTTTCTCTCTCTCTCTCTCTCTCTCTCCCTCTCATTTCCCTTCCCCCTCCCTTTCTTTAATTCAATTTCTCCCTCCTTCCTTCTTTTGCCTTTAATCATATGAATATAAGTCACTTATTGAATACTTTCCAACAATGCTATAACATATGTTCCCCCACACACCAGCAGTTCATATAGGTTAAGAAAACAAAGATAAAATACCACATGTCTTTTGTCCTGACTTTTATGGAATGTTTGCCACAGCTTCCTTATAGGTACCTGCCTATCAATTGTTAAATTTCAATATATTATATATGAAAGGTGGTATAAAAATTTTTCCCATGAAAAATTACCATGGAATTTTCAATGCCATTTTAGAAGGTAAATTTTACTGAAAAATTATAAACATTTCTAATAATATTTAAAAATATATACAGCCATGGTGAGGGTGATATGAAATATTTAAATTTCATCTAGATTCAGTATTTCATTTTATTCTGCATATACATTCTGTTGTGTTCTGGCAAGAATATGGAAAACAGTGATAAAAATATATTGTACATTTAATATTCAAGTGCTCAATCATATTTTACATAAATTAATCTCTTTAATATGTCAAATTTCAAATCTCCTCTCCATAAATTTAATTATATATTAAAAGTTAGATGTTACCTAAGTGTACTTAATATTCAATTTCACTGAAAGTATTCACATATTTTAAAATGTTTTTAAATATTCAGGGCGAACATATGTAAGTACACGTCAAATGTGGATACACTGCATTTGATTAATGCCCTCTAAATACATGACATATTTATTGCTTTGACTCGGTAAGTATTTTAATCCATTTTTCTATTCACAAAAGGAAAGTGAATTAGTATTTTGGCAAGATGATGCTATATCAACCTTAAGCCTGTTTCTTCAACCCACTCCATTCTATTAGCATGTCTTCTAGATCAACACCATTTCAGCCAGAGTAATTGTCCGTAGTACAAAACATTAGAATAAGCAGAGGGTCTGTCATAGGAGGTAAAGCTTGTGTAATCTCTGCAGATGCCGAAAGGTTTCCAGAAAAGTGTGACATCTAACTTAATGAGGCAAAATTAGCCATTAAAATGTTTTTGCTAATAGTTTCAACAATAATTTTAAAAATAAATAAAAATAAAGTGTTTTCATCATATGGATCATTTCTCTTAGAGCAAATATAAATACCAAAGAGATTGCCATTTACTGAGTCTGTCGTATGTCATATAACCACTCATTACTGGGCAATTACCTACAGGGTAGGCACTAGTTTTCGTAGTCCAAAAAAACACTTGTAGGGTCATATGGAGTCAATGTGTGTCACTCTTAAATAAGAGTGTCCCCTCCCCTCAAAGTATTCTTTATAGATAAGACTTCAGGTAGGAATGGGTGCTTAAATGTCATTTCATGATTTATCCTAAAGTATTCATAATTATTAAAATATATAATGGAATTATAATTATAGTGGTTGTTGGTTATTCCATTTAACTATGCCACAATGAAAAGCAAAAATGTGATTTTTTAATTACTTTTGTCATATAATTTTATAATAAGTCTTCAGAAAACTAATGGGATTATTAACATTGTGATTATTCTAGCATTCTTAAAACTTTAGCTAAAAATCAATCATTTTATCCAGCGTCTCTTTTGTCAAAATTGTTCTTTTCATATGTCCATCATTTTTTAGGTTTATTTTATTCTTTGAAAATAAAAATTTAGAATTGCTGTATATTTTTGGTCATTGAAAAATTTTCATTAAATATATTCTATTGCTTTAAATAATTTTAACTTCAAGTTTATTTTTCTAAATCAATGTACAAGTTCTACTTTTTTTAGTTGAGCTTTGCGTAAGGGACTCTCTATGGATGTTTTGTGTAACAGAAATTAGAAAGAGAACAGTATATACAGGCTTAGAGTTAGCTTTGACAGTGCAATATTTGGGGAGAATGCTTTCAGATTAGATAGATGTTCTGCCTCATTTATCTCTTACTTTTGTCACTATGCTAAAAAGCATACATTCCTCCTGCCTCTTAAGAAGGATGATTAAAAAGTTTAAAATAAGACCAAGAAATAGAATTGGTATATGAAATATATTCCAGGTTTTTTAAAAAAATTCCCCTTTCTCTTCTTCCCTGGGCAATACTTTCACTAGTCTCAATCATGCTGTTTTCTTTTCACTTAGCCCTATGTTTTCAGCAAATAATTATATACTCATGGTTGAAATAAATTTAATTTGCCATATTATTAAGTAGAACTTATTGACTGGTACTGGATTCCTAAGTTAATATTGTTGATGAGAATTCAATACTATGCCATTCTATTATGTAGATGGTAGTAATTAAGTGCTAAAAATTCAATTAAATAATTTAATTAATTATATTGATAAAAATAGATTATTATTTATGTTCAAAGAAGTTTAAATTATATGCATTTATAAAATTTAGAGGGAAAGACCATTTGTATATACAGTATATTCAGCACATATAGAAGAGATGACACATGAGGAAGGCCATGCTTGGTCTGTGAGAATGGCTATATGGGAGATAGAAGTAAAAATAATTCCAGATGTAGGTAAAGGTATGATCACACTCATAAGAGAGAATTTGTTCTTTAAAAAAAATTAACAAAATATATTCATCAAAATATAGATGGTATTGACTTAGCTGGTTTGGCTAACTGGATAGAGCATCAGCATGTGGACTGGACTGAAGGGTCCCAGGTTTGATTCCAGTCAAGGGCACATGCCCGGGTTGTGGGCTCATCTCTCTCTCTCTCCCTTCCTCTCTGAAATCAATAAAAAAATATTTAAAAAATATAGATGGTATTAAATTGGGTTTACCTCTTTCAGTCTATAGTGTAGGTACAAACTGCTATGGTCCACCTAGTATCACTTCTTCTCTTCCTTGTTAACATAGCATAACTGTATTGGAAAAGCTATTCTCTATTCTCCCTTGCAATGGCTGTTACATGGCTAACTTCTGTCCGAAGGATATAGGTGAAAACTGCTTAGTGGATCTTCCATAAACGTTTCTTAAAGGTGATGCAGGAGGAGGGCTCAGAGCCTGCACATGCCTTTGTGTTCACTGCTTTTTCCTATCGTACCCTCCTATTCCTTAGACTATTAAAAGTGGAACTCCAGTAGACATCTTGGGACTGTGCACAAATAAGTATAGAATAAGGATGACTCAGAAGTAAGAGTCTAGTAGATTCTTAATGACACTAAAGCTCTTTAGTTTTAGCCCCGGACCACTACCTTTATATTTCATTTTATATGATAAAATTAAAATCCCTAATTTTTCAAGCCACTTTATTTTTCAGATCCATTTTACCAGAAGTCAAATGCAATTTCTTGCTAATATAGTATGAAGGTCAAATGTTAGTCTTAATTATAATTTATAAATATATTCCTTTTTTGCAAACAAAATTACAATTAATATTTTTAAATTAAATTTGTTGGGGTGACATTGGTCAATAAGATCATATAGGCTTCAAGTATACACTTCTATGATACATCATTATGTATTGCATAACAACATATTTACAACATATCACTTTACCTTAGTGGTGAAAACTACTTTTATTAGATATATATTGATACTTAAATGTTGGAAGCTAAATATTAGAAAATATTTGTTCACATGCTAATGCACTAATATTTTTCCAAAGATTGATGCATGGTACCACTTAATTTTCATTTTTTATAAGATAAACAAAATAGCTGCCAAACCTACTAAACTTGTGAAAAAGAATTTTGAAAGTTCAAGTATGATTGTGTTTGTTCTAATAGCTTTTTGTTGTGACTATTACATAACCTTTTTTTGTAAAAGAGACAGAGCTGATTTTTGGCTGATGGTGAACCTGTCAGCTGTGAATTTCTTTACTTCCGGATTCTTGCATATCCTCTGTGAGGATGGTGACAGTTTATATGATATCATTTAATTGAACTTTGTCCATAGAACTGCCTTTATTTATCCTGCAAACTGTTTTTATTGGCCAAATATAAACCCAAGGAAAGCTTTGGTTCAGGGGTTGTTGGAATGGTTAGGTGTGAAATTCCTGATAGAACACTGGAATCCAGAGAAGTATAATAATGTCATCATATTTACTTATTATATTTCAGTTAGTCATAATACTTCATTATAGCACATTTATTTTGGAAAATTAACTAGAGATGCTATAAATGCCAAATCTGCATACACTCAAAATATATTTAACCAAGCTACTGCTACTTGAGCCAGTAACATATTTTTTAAGGTTATGTGGGCCCCACTGATAGCTGACAGATTTTTGCTAGTGATTCTGCATTTGAACTTATTTATGCTAGTGTTTGGTGCTTTTGAACTAATATAGGCATATGCCTCAATGAATTTCTTTTTCTGAGACTTTTAGGAGGAAAAGAGAAGTTGTCACAAATAAGACACTATGCATTTTTATCAGCTTGCTAAGATAAATAGTCTGACACAATTTATTTTCATGTTATGTCTCTCAAGGTAAAGTACATGCTCCAGGGGTGAGAAAAGAAACAGGGAGCAGATATTTTCCTGAACTAATGGACATGACATTTGTGCAAGTAGGTAGATAAAATGATTTACAAAAATGGACTACGAAGGAAGAAAGGGGAAATGTAAAAGCTGGAACTAATGTTATCAACCGAATCTCTTGTCCAAGTTCACAAGTTAAATGCAATATTGCAATGTACGCATTCCTCCAGTAAAGTAGAACACTATAAATACCCACTGTGTGGAAGTGACATTTGACCTATGAAGTACCACCATCCCAACAGTACTTGCCACGGAAATTAGATAATTTTCATCTGCACAGTGGCATACTTTCTTCAGTGTGTGAACAAAGAATTATGTCTCGTGTAAAATAGCAATAAAATAAATATGCTGTGAAGAGTCAAGTTTGGACCGACACGTTAGTTCATTATACATTTTTTCTTTTAAAAAATATATTTTTATTGATTTCAGAGAGGAAGGGAGAGAGAGAGATAGAAATGTCAGTGATGAGAGAGAATTATTCATCGGCTGCCTCCTGCACACCCCAAACTGGGGATCGAACCCACAATTTGGCATGTGCCCTGACCAGGGATCAAACTGTGACCTCCTGGTTCATAGATCGATGCTCAACTACTGTGCTATGCCAGCTGGGCCCATTATACATTTTCACGAACTGCCAGACTTTTCCCACCAACCTGAGCAATGTCTTAAAAGTAATTGTGATATTTTAATTTTAAACTGTGCTAAACTTCTAGTTGAATAGTACAATTCAATTAAAATTATAATTCTAAATGATGAAAAGCACTATAATTTTCTATTTCAAAGTATTCATGTTTGTTTCAGTGCTAATGACTTAGAAGTGTTTAGGATTCCATAAAACTCAATTTATAGAATATTTGTAAATTGGTAGGCTTACCTTTGTTTTGGTTTTTCTTTATTGCTTGTGGTTTTGACTGGTCAGAGAAATGCTAAGGGTACAAATACTTTAGCCCAGTATTTTTCCTACTGCAGAAAAATCTATTGATTTTTTGACATATAAGTACTATTTTTTACTTTTCAGAGAACATGAATAACATTTGTATTATGCATCAATCTAAGGACAACACATTTATTCAAAGGTTATTTACCATGTTCATTTCTGAAACAGTTCCTGTTGTTTCTCTGTTATTGCACTGGGATTCCAGTTACTCTAACATTTGATTTTAATTTATTTTACTTCCATCCAACCTGAAGAGTTATATTTTAGCCATATACACTTTAACAACTGTTCATTTTCTCTGAAATTACTATTATTCTTTTTTATGCGATATTTTATAATTAATAAAATGGTCACATTTATTCTTCTAAAATACATGATAATGTAACAATAGACAGCAAGAAAAATAGGTTAATACTGTGTTTTTATTAATAAAAGATTCGGTATGCCTATGGCTAAAATAAATGATAAGACACAATTCACTGTTAATTTCAAAGATCAGAGGCAACAGCTGTTGCCATTTGGTGAATGCCTTTTCATGTTTGTATATTATCTCCTTTCTAGTCTGAGAATATAAGTTCCATGAGAGTAAATCAGGAATCAGGTATTGATAATTTGGAAGAGTTGGAGAAAATGCTAGTGAAACCACAATATGGTTTCTGAGTTTGAGTCTGAGTTTGTTGTCTCACAAAAACTAAGAATGAAGTCACCATAAAAACCGAAGTTTACTGGGAAAAGCCAGGGCTGGAAAAGGTGCAGCTGGGTTCCAGGAGCAGCCCAGTGACCGGAGCTTCCTTTTCATGTGACAGCCAGGAGTAGCTCAGCATCCACGCCAATCAAAGCCCACCAGTCCCTGTGTGGAGGCCTACAGGGCCATAAGCCACTTGGCCAGGGGGCTGGGGGTGCTCCCTGCAGCAGTAACTTAAGGGATCCATTGTGCCCTGCACCAGGGGCGGGAGGAATAGGAAGCATAGACACTTTTATATGCTTGTTAGTTCTTGATTGGTCCTTTCAAAGAATTTTGCTTAAGTAACATTCTTGGGATTGGTTTATACGACTTACTACCTTGTGATCGGTCTGTCCTAGCAACATTTCTACATTTTAAAGTGCACGCATCTCGGGGGCACCCTTCCTTCCCCCGCCAGGTTGGAGCCTTAGTAACTCAGCCCCGCTGGGATCCAGGTTTCACTTCCTCCTCCAGGGTCCCTCCTCTATCTACCTTTCTTCTGTCTCCCTAGGTCCTAGGACAAGAGGACATAACCTGCAAGAGAGAGTAGATTTTAAAAGGTCTTCAGACAGCAAATAGTATTTACAAGAAAAAGATTAATCCTCTTTTTCCTCTGTGGCCCATACTTCTCTTGCAGGGTTTACTCCAAATGTAGTATCAGCCCCTACATCCGCGTAAGTCCAAACTGTCCTACATTTTCAAGGCTCAAATGCAATTTACTGAGTGACACTTTCCAGGACGTCCAGGACTAAAGTTATTTCTTCTACATTTAAACGTCTGAAACACTTTATATCTACTTTTTAAACACTATTTAGCAACTATTCATCATTTACTTATGAGTGCACATGAACCCCACTGCAAAGTAGATCTCTAATTTATACTTTCATACCCTTACTTGCCTAATAGGACAATTTCCATATTATGAAGGAACACACCTATATTTGTTGGAGAAAATAATTTATGTTCCATTCTTTCCAGATCTGATATGAAATACTGTAGCACAAAGACAGTATTTACAATAAATTTTTTTCAGAATTTAAAAACACATGCACACTATGATTACACTTACATAAAATGTATATGTCTGTATTATACCAACTGAAAAAGCATCGGACATGAAAAAAAGAAAACAATTGTCTAGGGTTTGAAAGAATAGGTGATTATTTTCTTTCAAAATTTTCTTTAATGTTGTCAGAGTGGAATTTTTTAATGTTGTTTTTATAAAAAAATTAAAAGAAAATGTGCATCAGGGACATCCTAGAGAAGTGAAAGGTGATGAAGGCAGAGAAAAGATCATTAAAGGTCTTGCTTATGAAATCATTTGTATTCTTGTAGGCACAAAAAAGTGTAGGAAGGAGAGATTAGGAGAGTTAAGGGGTGACTCTGGGGTAAGGAAGCAAGGTTTATGGCACTTTTTCTAGAAATGGCAGTACCATGAATAAGATATATGGAATGGTAGCCAGAAGAGACATCAAAGTCAAGGTGTCAGTGGTAATGATTTCTTTATTAAATTTATATATTTTTTATTGAATTTATTGAGGTTACACTAACAAAACATTACAGATTTTAGGTGAACAATCCTACAACACATCATCTTTACATTGTGTGTTCATCACTCCCAGTTAGGTCTCTGTCCATCATTATTTACCTCCCTACTCCTCCAGCTCCCCACATCCCCTTCTCCACATCACTGTTGTCCATGTCCATGAATTTTTCCCTCTTTTTTCTTTCTTTTTTGTTCAGCCTCTCCACCCCTCCACCCAGTCTTCTCCCTGCTCCCCATTGACAGCTGCAGTAACAATTTTGTTTCTCTGATATTTTTTAAAACGTAAAGTTTATTTTAAAAAGTAGAGGTTACAATACATTTACATATTATACAATTAGCACGTATTATTTTTTATTTGTTTGCCTTTTTAAATTTTTTCTAATTGTCTTATTTTTGAGTTACGTATATCTATTCTTTTTGGCCACTGTCTAAACTTTGTAAAAGAACTATCTCTAATCAAGTTTGGCCATAATTTATCAAGAATTTTACATTTAGTGAAATGACAGTTCTGGGAAT
>NW_006287706.1:867777-881838 GCF_000327345.1 Myotis davidii
AAGGCGGTGTTATTATTAGTATTACTGAACACAAACCAGATGTTGGTACTATTAAGAGTGATATCAATAAAAATAGATACCGATATGTACAGGGTGGGGCAAAAGTAGGTTACAGTTTTGCATACATGAAAAATTTATTCATGTATTATGATTTATTAATTATTCTCTTATTTTCCATATGAACAATTACAAACCTACTTTTGCCCAACCCTATATTTAAATAGATAGATGTAATTACATAGATATGCATTTACATATATAGCTCTACAGAGATAGATAGAAGATAGATAGATAGATAGATAGATAGATGATAGATAGATATGGATACAGGTATTATTTTCTAATACACAACACGGTAACACAGTAGGCATTCTTTTCTTTTCCCTTTACATACCATTCTTGAACAGTTAAGCTACTTGGTTAGAATTACTAAAAGAATAAATGCAGAACCAACATCAAACTCTGGTTTTTGGCTCCAAAACCCTGGCTTCAGATCTGCTGCTTCTGGATGCTTATCTTCCAGGAAGATAAACTGTGTCTACTTTGAGGACACCGTCCATATTTTCTTCCTGTCTCAGGATCTAGGTATATTATATTTACCAATATCTGTTAATTTTCTTATTGTCATCTAGTAAGTTGTCAAGTGATATGTAGGTGGTAAAAGTGTCATAAAGTTAAGAATAGCAAGAGTAGGTGCATGAGCAGGCACACACATGAGCACACTTCCATACACATTAACAGTGGCAGTTAGGATTCAATTGAGACAGAAGTTGGCTCACAGGACCAAAATGACAATTTTTTTAAAATCTAAGGTTTATTGCACAAAGTGATACCAGATAGCAAAGCATTAAAGAAATACTAATAGTATCCAAAGGCTGCCTCAC
Source organism: Myotis davidii (assembly GCF_000327345.1). Taxonomy (NCBI): domain Eukaryota; kingdom Metazoa; phylum Chordata; class Mammalia; order Chiroptera; family Vespertilionidae; genus Myotis; species Myotis davidii. The sequence continues at coordinate 868,662 of NW_006287706.1, forward strand.
AGCAGAGATTCAAAGAATCTGGTTGCAATCTCTACTCATCATTCCTCTGCAGGGCGCCATGATGTGCCCTCTCTTTGGGGTCAGAAATCACTGTCCTGTGCGTGAAACACTGTGGCATCCGATAACTCACAATAGAATATAGACCTAGGCCAGTGACGGCGAACCTTTGAGCTCGGCGTGTCAGCATTTTGAAAAACCCTAACTTAACTCTGGTGCCGTGTCACATATAGAAATTTTTTGATATTTACAACCATAGTAAAACAAAGACTTATATTTTTGATACTTATTTTATATATTTAAATGCCATTTAACAAAGAAAAATCAATCTAAAAAATGAGTTCTTGTGTCACCTCTGACACGCGTGTCACCTGACACGCGTGTCATAGGTTCGCTATCACTGACCTAGACATACACTAAGTAGCCAGATTATTATGACCACCTGATGTTTGTAGGCAAAGTAGCTATAATTTTACGCTGAAGTTGCTAGAGGGCCAGACCATTATAAATAGGGAAGCAGGTTATTTACCACAACGGTAGAAGTGATTTTTTTCTGAAGAGAAGGGTAAACAATGCGATTTAACAGCTTTTGAAAATGGGATATATTTGAACGTGAGTGGTCAGATTATTATGACCACCCCATCAGTACCTCGTTGGACCACCTTTTGCCTTCAATACTGCGGCAATTCTTCTTGGCATTAACTCCAGGAGATGTTGAAAGGTGATGCGAGGAATCTGACACCATGCCTGATGAATGGCATTGTCCAGTTCTGTGAGGTTTGATGGTTGTGTAACCAGCTGCCTGATGGCTCTTTTAACCTTAATTATATAAATCTCAATAGCCCAGCCCTAATTGGTTTGGCTCGGTGGGTAAGAGCGTCAGCCTGTGGACTGAAAGGTCCCAGGTTTTATTCCGGTCAAGGGCATGTACCTTGGTTGCGGGCACATCCCCAGTAAGGGGTGTGTAGGAGTCAGTTGATCGATGTTTCTAACTTCTATCCCTCTCCCTTCTTCTCTTTAAAAAAATCAATAAAATATATTTTTAAATAAATCTAAATAGCCCAGATAAAAAACTGGCCCTTTGTTAATTAAAAAAGCTAGCTATGCCTTTCTAATGAAGGAAGGGGCTAGTCACATCTCCAGAAAAAAAAAAAAAAAGTGGTCAATTTACATCTAAAAGGACAAGGTAGGCCTCAGCCTGCTTTGCCAGGCTCAAATGTGGTTTTCCAAAGCCCCTAGCAACTTCAAGCTTTAAAATTTACTAATTCAAATAATAAAACTTGTTTAATAATCTAAATTTGCCTCATAAAAAATCTAGAAGGCAGACTTGAATCTACTGATATGTTTTATTTTTTTAAATTTATTCTTAAAAATTTTAAAGTATTATTAATCTAAAAAATGCTAAATATTTAACTTACCAGCAAAAAATTTAAAAGCTCTAAAAGTTTTCAAATTAAAATTAAATTGGAAAAAATTATAGCTGTGGTAACTAAATGTCTAAAATATAAAAAAATAATTTTTTAAAAAATCTTACATTTTCTCTAAAATAATTAGAAATTGAAAATATATTACACATTAGTCTAATTAAAAAAGATTAATTTTATAATCCCAGCCAAAATTTTTAATACAAAAATCAGTTTACATTTAATTAATATCTCTTAATAATTATAAAAATATATAATCTTTAAGTCATATATACATATATATATATATTTGATAATCTGTCCGATATTAAATTTCAAGCCTTTAACCCAAGAAATAACCTTAAAGCATTTCATGGGCCCTAAAATATTTTCAAAAGTTATTCTTAAAAAATATTCTTAAATTTAACCAAATTTAATATACTTGAAAGCACATGAAAAGCTTTATCAAATAAAACTTTATAAATATATTTTACTTATATCTTATATGTTATAAGAATTTTGGCCTCTAAAAAAAGCAAAACAAATTATTTTGTTTAATATCTCTTAAAATACAACAGTAAAATTTTAAGACAAAATTTAAAAGACAAAAGCCCTAGCCGCCTGCATTTTAAATTAGGCTGGAGGCAGCCTTTGCGCCTCATAAATCAAACATATAAATTTACTAAATTTACTAACTTTAAGGTTTTAATAAAAATGCCTAGTTAAATTACTTAATAAATTTGCTTTTTAAAATATAATCAAGATTTCATGTAAATTAAATTATATAAAAAGCCAACATCTTTATAAGCAATTTAATCCTAATAAAATCTAAAAAAGTTACGAAAGACTTCCCATGATCCATCTATATATGCAAATAAGCCAAAAAATGCTATTTAAAAATATAATTCTAAATTTAATTTTAAAAAATTTAAAATTTTAAAATCTCTTTGACTAATATTTAAAGGCTAAACTGAAAATTATTTAAATGCCAAATCTAAAAATAAATACAGTCATCATAAATAAATAATAACTTAAAATACATAGCCTTACAAGACTATCAATCAACATCCAAAAAACAACTGTGTTTAATACATAGTTACTTGATATAAAAAAAAGACAAAAATTATTTTTAATTAAAATTCTCTAAGCTGGCCTAAAAATTATTCTAAAAATAAATAAAAAAGGGTTTCCTTCAAACATCTAAAGAACTATAATTAATTATATTAAATAAAAGGTAAATAACTTATATTTTTGCCTCATTAAATACAACTAATACAAAATTACTCAGACTAATTGCAAAAATTTAATTAATATAATTTACTGTCCATAACCGAGAACAAGTAAAATTAGAAATAATAATAAAAATAAACTTTATTTCAAATTAATTTAAATTGGCTAATTAAAATAAATAAATATGCAAAAAACTTAATTGTACCAGACAAGAAACTGTTCCTAAAACATTACCTAATTTTTTATTAATAATTAATCTTATAAAAAATTGCTTAACATGCAATAACTCCAAAGCAATCATATTTCTATACAAAAAATTAAAATTAAAAAATTATCAAAACTACATTGCAAAATTTCCAAAAACCTCCTAATGTTTAAATAAAAAAAAAATAGTGGAATAATGTCTGGAAGGTAAAAGCCTTAATTACATCTAAAAAATTTTTCCTTGAATATTATTTTTCATTTGTTATGCTAATAACAAGACACCCATGAAAACACATATGGTATCAAAATAAGCCAAAAGAAAATCGTTTGGGCAAAAATGAAAAGGATCCCAAGTCTAATTTATAGATATGATTCCTTTATTAACCTTTGGTCAAGAATATGTTTGTATATTTCAGAAAACTTCTCCAAGCCCTACAACAACAAATTCCAGAAAGGAACTGACTAGATTCCAGAGAGGAACTGATGGGACTGCTCCAGCTACAGAATAGCAGAGGCCCCCCAGAACAACAGAAGAGAAACAGTCCAAAAAATGAAAATGGTGAAGACCCCTTGCCATGCTAGCAGTCATCTGCTGTACATCACTGCAAGTTGCCCAGAACCAAACCAGAGAGGGTAGGACCTGCATTGCCACCGTTTGTCCACCATCCAAAACTGAAATATCATAGCTGACATGTACACATAAAAAACTGTTGGACATTGAAATTAGAACTCTAAGAACTGTTGGTCCAAAAAGAAATTTACTAGCAGCAATTTCAGGGGACATAATAGAACTCTGTCCTTTCCACTGAATTTAAAAATATTAAAACATACATTCTTGTTAAATTTAAAAAATCAAAAAGGGCGAGATGCCGTAGACCAATTCCAGCATGTCATAATTTCAAGAGTTTCATCAAAAGGTTGATGAGACTTGGGGACTCAACAGGTTTGAGTCACACATGTAGTCACCTGTTGGGAATGGCTAAAGGCATTTCCCCAAACCTGAATAAGAAACTGACTATGGCTGCCAGACAGTTAAAGAGCATCTTAATCTACATGTTATTGCTTCCTACTGGAACAAACGCCTAAACAGCCATAGGCTAATTCCCCCATTCTGACAATGCTTCTGTACCCTTTGAAACCTTACCCTTTGAAGTGTATTATCTCCACCTTGCCTTAGGACAAATTGTGTTAATAAAAGCAAGGGTCCTAGACAAGGAGGTAGTCCTCAGTTCCTTTAGCTGAAGGTCCTCTGACCCCCAATGCCTGTCAAAATTATATCTCATCTTCATACTCTTTATTAGTCTCTGGATTCCTATGTCATCTATGCACAGCCCCTTTTTCAGATTCCTGAACCCTTATTGATGCTAAGACATAAACCCCAGAAACCCCCATCCTGAAAGGGGTGTGGCCAGCATGCAAACAGTCCTCAGCCTCTTACCCAGGCTGGGCACCCCAGTGGGGACCCCCACCCTGAGGGGATGTGGCCAGACTGAAAAAAGCCCTCAGCCCTTCACCCAGGCTGGCCTGGAACCCCTGTGTGGACCCCCACCCTGAAGGAGGTGTGGCCAGCCTTAAAACAGCTCTCAGCCCCTCACCCAGGCTGGCCACACCCTCATGGGGTGAGTGTCCCCACTGGGGGCTTGGCCAGCCTGCAAACAGCCATCAGCCCCTCAACAAGACTGGCCAGGCACCCCAGCATGACTCCCCATCCTGAAGGGGGTGTGGCCAGTCTGAACACGACCCTCAGCCCCTCACCAAGGCAGGCCAGGCACCCCAGTGGGGACCCCCGCCCTAAAGGTGCTGTGGCCAGCCTGCAAACAGCCCTCAGCCCCTCACCCAGGCTTGCCAGGCACCCCAGTGGAGACCCCCACCCTGAAGGAGGTATGGCCAGCCTGAAAACAGCCATCAGCCCCTCACCCAGGCTGGCTATATCCTCATCAGGTAAGGGTCCCTGCTGGGGGGCTTGGCCAGCCTGCAAACAGCCATCAGCCCCTCAGCAAGGCTGGCCAGGCACCCCAGTGGAGATTCCCACCCTGAAGGTGGTGTGGCCAGCTTGGAAACAGCCCTCAGGCCCTCACCCAGGCTGGCCAGGCACCCCAGTGGGACCCCCACCTTGATCCGGGGCACCCTTCAGGGCAAACCAGCGGGCCCCCACCCGTGCATCAGGCCTCTATCTATATTAATATGCTAATTAGACTGGGAGACCTTCCAGGAGACCTCCAGACATCCTTCTGGACAAAGCCATGGTGGCAGTGCTGAGGTAGAGGCGGTTAGAAGCCAAGAGGGGAGGGCAGTTGTGGGTGATAGGGTTGGTGGGGGTCAGGGCTGTTGGATGTAAGCAGACCAGCAGGGGCACCAGTTGGGGGCAAGCAGGGCATCAGTGGGGGTCAGTAGGAGGTGATCAGGACAGCACGGGGGGGGGGACAGTTGGGGGCAAGCAGCCCAGTGGGGCTGGAAGGTGGAGGCAAGTAGGCCAGCAGGGGGGGCAGTTGGGGGTGATCAGGCTGGAGGGGGAGGGCATTTGGGGGCAAGCAGGCTGGCAGCAGGGGGCAATTGGGGGTGAGTAGGCCAGCATGCACAGTGGTTAGGGGCCATTAGACAAGCAGGCAGGCAGGTGAGCGGTTAGGAGCTAGCAGTCCCGGATTGCGAGAGGGATGTCCGACTGCCAGTTTAGGCCCGATTGAAGAGGGTGCAGGATGGGCTGAGGAAACCTCTCTCCCCCATGCACAAATTTCGTGCACTAGTATATCTTAATAATATACATTTTTTAACTGATACTGTGAAGCGAACCTGAGTGTGTACAACTTTATCTTTCTGACAGATCCTAACTTCACAGGCTCAAAGAACCAAAATGACAATAACCTCTCAGTTTGCCCCAGTCCCTACGCCTGACCTACCAAGTAATCATAAAATTCATATATGTCATCTCTCATTTTAATTTATATATGAACTAGAGGCCCAGTGCATGAATACAGGTGGGGTCCCTCGGCCTGGCCAGTGATTGGGGCTGATCGAGGTTTCTTACCTAGTCCCTATCAAAACCGATTGGGGCCAACCGGCTTGGGGAAGGACCATGGGAGGTTGGCTGGCCAAGGAAATGGACCATGGTAGGTTGACCGGCCTGGGGGAGGGATCTTGGGAGGTTGGCCAACCAGGGGAGGTTTATTGTGGGAGCACACTGACCACCAGGGGGCAGTTCCATTGTTGAGCATCTGCCCCCTGGTTGTCAGTGCAAATCATAGCAACCGGTCAACCGGTCATTTGGTTGACCAGTCATAACGGTCACTTAGGCTTTTATACATACAGACTAGAGTCCCGGTGCACAAAATTTGTGCACTAGGGAGGGTCCGTCAGCCCGGCCTGTGCCCTCTCACAGTCTGGGACCCCTTGTGGAATTACCTACCCCTGGTTTAGGCCTGTTCCCCGGGGGATTGGGCCTAAGCTGGCAGTCAGACATCCCTCTGGCAGCCCAGGAGCCCTCAGGGGATGTCCACTTGCCAGCGGGGAGCAGGCCTAAGCTGCAGTTCAACATCCTTAGTGCTGCTGAGGAGGAGGGAGAGGCTCCCACCACCACCACTGTCCTGGCAGCTGTCAGCCTGGCTTGTGGCTGAGCAGAGCTCTCCCTGTGGGAGCACACTGATCATAAGGGGGAAGCTCCTGCATTGAACGTCTGCCCCCCTCAGGGGATGTCCACTTGCCAGCGGGGAGCAGGCCTAAGCTGCAGTTCAACATCCTTAGTGCTGCTGAGGAGGAGGGAGAGGCTCCCACCACCACCACTGTCCTGGCAGCTGTCAGCCTGGCTTGTGGCTGAGCAGAGCTCTCCCTGTGGGAGCACACTGATCATAAGGGGGAAGCTCCTGCATTGAACGTCTGCCCCCCGTGCTGATGGTGGGCTGAGGGCCATTTTCAGGCTGACCACACCCCTTCAGGGAGAGGGGTCATGCTGGGGTGCCTGGCCAGCTTGGGTAAGGGGCTGATGGCTGTTTTCAGTCTGGCCAAGCCCCCTAGAAAGGCCCCTTACCCCATGAGAGTGTGGCTTGCCTGGGTGAGGGGTTGATGGCTGTTTGCAGGCTGGCCACAGCCCCTTCAGGATGGGGATCCCTGCTGGGTTGCCTGGCCAGCCTGGGTGAGGGGCTGATGGCTGTTTGTAGGCTGGCCACAGCTCCTTCAGGGTGGGGGTCCCCCAGGGGTGCCTGGACAGCGTGGGTGAGGGACTGATGGCTGTTTGCAAGCTGGCCACAGTCCCCAGTCACCCAAGAACCAGTGGAGGCTGGCTTGAAGCAGGTATCTGGGATTTATTTGTCTTCTATAATTGAAACTTAGTTGCCTTTTGCAGAGGCCACAGCCACCTCAGGGCAGGTGGGAAGCTTTGCTTCCTCCATCATCCAAGCAACCAAGCCTCCTGCTTGCTCCAGCCCCATGGCTGCTGCTCACCATCTTGGTTGGATTAATTTGCCTATGGTCACTCTGATTGACTGGTGGGTGTAGCTTAGGGTGTACTGAAGGTACAGTCAATTAGCATCTTTGTCTTTTATTAGTGTAGACTAGAGGCTTGGTGCAAAAAATTCATGAATGGGTGCAGTCCCTAGGCCTGGCTGGCAATCGAAGTGTGAGTGTCTGATGTAGAAGGGCAAGTCCCAGCTGACCTCTGGGCCCTGCGAAGCACCTGGTCCCCCAAGCCCCCACATGCCCCCCTCCACCTGAGCCACAGAACCCTATCAGAGATGGAGTAAGCACAGCTGGACACTGCAGGCCTGGGTGCAGCGTGGTCCTCTGGGCCGCCCAGAGGTGCTGCATGGAAGCCCTTGTGCAGCGTGCTCTCTCCCAGCCAGCCTTGCAGATCAGCATCTGCGTGAACCCACAGTGACCCCGACGGGCCCCTGTGGTCCCGGGGGCTGTGGCCCAGCTCACCTGGAAGATGCCGTGTGGGTGCACGGAAGGCTCCTCGTTGGTCCCCAGGCACCTGAGCATGGGGGTTTCCTTGGTGTGTGAGCCCTGGCGTCCAGGGGGAGGGTAGCAAGGGGAGTGAGTGCAAGCTTAGCAGATACCCTTCATTCTCACCATGCCTTCGTCGTCCCCATCACCCCTGCCCCCAGGTAGCCAGCAATAGGTCATCTCATGTCACTGATACCCACCATGTTCTGTGCTGCCCTCTGGTGGTCAGCACATGTCATAGAGAGAGGTTAAACTCCTGGTCTCCTGGTCAAACTCCCAGTCAAACTCCTGGCCGAGGGGACAATTTGCATATTAGGCTTTTATTGTATAGGTATTTTTATAGAAATTCTATATTCTCTAAATTTTGTCAGCAAGTCCTTTTCTTTTTTTCTTTTCATATGGAATGTTACTTGGGTCTCCATTATATACAATAGAGTAAAATATAAACTTACTTATTTAGGGAAAAGGTAAAGGGATTTCCTAACCCTTCTTGCTCCGCATCCACATTCCTTAATGGTCCCTGAATACCAGTAAGCACATTCTAAGGCTCTGTGAGTCACAGCTGCTCTAAGCAAATCCTGTTGTAGAATGTGGAACTGAGACAGACACATGGAGGTCAACCTTTATTTGCAATAAAGTATTGATTATTATTTCAAATGATGAAAACCAGATTTTCTATCTGGTGTCCAGGTGTTCTCAAATGAAAGTATCAACAGCTGCCCGATTGACATGGAGATAATATTTCTTAGAAATAATAATCATTTATAGATCAAAGGTAATACACAATTATCTTTTAAGAACATTAACCTTAGTAGATTAAATATGCTCCCATAAACATATGTGATCTGTTAATTTTCACAACTAATATTTTCTTTATTAGGTTAAAATACATATATATTTAACTTTTGGAAAAGTACCATAAGCTTAGGTAATTAATAGACATACTACCATCTTTTATTGACTTTTATATCTGTGCCATCTCATTTTATTATCTCTGCTAAATGCTTCTTAACATTGTGTCTATTTCACTGGGTTTTTTTTCTTCCATATGGGTTACATGAAACGATAGTGCTATTTTATAGTTGCTGAAATATTGTTTTATTAGAAGGACTTTCCAATCTTAGTTAGGTTGACATGTTAATTGTTCTTCAGATTTAATCACAGGTTTAACTTTACCTAAAAATTAACTTTTCTTCACTCAGAAAATACCAAGAGCATGTACCTTGGTTGCAGGTCGGATCCCCAGTCCCATTGGGGCAGGAGGCAACCAATCAATGTGTCTCTCCCATCTCTCTCTCTCTCTCTCTCTCTCTCTCTCTCTCTTCCTCTCTCTATCTTTCTCTCTTTCCTCCCCATCCTTCTCCCTCCTACTTTCCTTATACTCTAAAAATCAATGGGAAAAATTTTCTCAGTGAGGATTAAAAATATTACATAATATAATGATATCATTTATGCCATATGTTCTCATATCGTTAATTTTATTCCATTGAATTCTTGTTTCTTGACCTGTTTATTAACTCTTAATTTTGTTGCAACCTTTGGTCTTTATACTTTAGTATGCCAATCACATTGACTAGGCGCAGTGCTTCTCAACCTTCCTAGTGCCGCGACCCTTTAATACCGTTCCTCATGTTGTGGAACCATAAAATCATTTTCGTTGCTACTTCATAACTGTAATTTTGCTACTGTAAACAATATGCAATTATTTGTTTTCCGATGGTCTTAGGCGACCCCTGTGAAAGGGTCGTTCAACCCCCAAATGGTCCTCGACCCACAGGTTGAGAACCAGTGGACTAGGGGATTCCTCCTATAGTAAACATTAATCCTTCTGACAATATTTTTTGTCACTTAACACTCCAGATCAATCTAATTCCACTTCTAGGGACCTTCTTGCCAATCCCCATAGTTAGCTAGCATGTCTGATGAGTCTGCCCTCATCTTCCAAGAATGACATACAAAAGTTATCCTTTTTCTTTTTTCTTGAAATCTTCTCAGGCAACCTTAGGTGGAGAATCAGCATCTAAGTTAGTTTAAGAATTAGTTATTTAAAAAAATAACTGATAGGTATCAATCTTGTCTTCTGCATATAGTTAGCATAAATTTAAAATATTTTGTCTCTAGCATGTTCCTGAAAATGAGAAATCAATTTTCTATTAGTTTAGGGTATAAAATAGTTAAAACTACGATAATAGTTATCTAATTAATTGCAAAAGATTAAAAACATCATTTAGTCAAAATTACCTGGATTTGGTATAAAAAAGCATGTCTTAATGTGTAGCCTTTGGCAATTTAATTGTCTTAAGTCCCAATTTCCCCTGTGTATGTAATTCTGATCCTCCAATAGTTATGTCATTCAAGAATAGATGTACAAGAAACTAAAAATTAGGGCCAGATAATATTTATGTGGAGAAGCAGGATTAGACTAGAGAATTAATTTCAGAATTAAAGATATATGTCATTGAAATTGACATTTTGTTCATTATATGTATTAATAAGATAAGAGATGCAGGTGAAAGCTCAGTATGATGCCTGAATTATTATTGTTATTGTTGTTAAATAGTAATATGGCATTTTTTTCTTCCAGAATATTTTTATCATGCTGAATATATCAATCTGATAATTTATCACAGTGTATTTTACATATAATGTAAAGATGCAAGTGGGAATTAAATTGATACTGAATTTTGAAAATATTTTGGCAATGAAAATATATATTGGTTTACAGATCTAATATGTTTGGCCAAATACATTTTCCCCTCAAAATTCAAGTGATTAGGTATAAAATTGGATAGAAATTTCCATCTAGTCCCCGGTTCTGATAATGTGCTATTCACAATCATGCCTATTCCTCTGGCTAGATCCCTCCTGCCAGCAAGAAATACAGCACAGCCTGTGGATAACCCCAGATTAGAATGTCCAAGTGCTGGCAGGGAAGAAATGTTCAGTATCAGGCAACTGGGGCTTTTCAGAGTCGACTCTACTTGATTTCAGTTTAATTTGCAACATTCCAAAAGAGCAGATGTATTTTACTTGTATATTTCTATTTACCTTAAACATTCACTTTACCTGAAATACATGTCATCACATGTAATGATGATTTTTGTGACATAAATACATTTCCTGAAGTTTATACTGAAATATTATACCTGAGACATGGAAGAATTAGTACAAAGTCCGAGCAGTCTGTGTCTGAGTCAGGAAAGCAAGTTTATGGAAGATGAGTTTGATTCAATTAGGATAAAGGAAGAACTGGTAGTATCTATAAAAACATGTGTGCTAGGTACTCCCTCCTGATGGAGATAAGGATGGTAATTAGTTTTTCAAGGAAAAGGATTGTTGTAAGCAGGTATAAAACTAAAATGCTTTACCTTTGAAGCTTATAGGCAACCAAAGGCTTTTTTTATATCACTGGTTCTTGTGGCTTGTGTTGATATTCAGCGACTGTATTATCTTACATATTCCCCAATTGTGTAAATAGGTCCAAGGGTGGATTAGAGGAAGAGGCTTAGAGTTCCAAAAAAAAAAAAAAAAGAGAGAATTGTGTAGAATAGGTCAGTTTGGGAGCAACAGTGCCTTTCTTTTTATTTTATTTTAATTCTTTATTGTTTAAATATTACATATAATATTACATATGTCTCCCCTTTTTCCCCATTAACCTCTCCCTGGCCACCCCTATCCCCAAGCACCCCCTAGTGTTTGTGACCATGGTTATGCTCATATGCATGCATACGAGTCCTTTGGTTGATCTCTGTGAAGGAATGGAGCAAGCACAAAGCAGGTTCACAGTGTGAAACGCAGCGAACTCTATACCTAGACTTTCCTCTCCTCAAACTCCAGTCCTCTTCCTGTTAAACCCAACAGGAAGACAAGGGGCATGCAAACTCTTGGATGGGATCTATACAGGTCTGGTAACCTGGCAGAAGATAGGACAGGGCAGGGTGGCTCTGGAAGAACACAATAATAAATTTATCACATTTATGCTCAAAATATGTAAATATAAATTCTCAGTTCTTTGGTAATAATAATATGTCTGAAATAATGTTTTGTTATTGAAATGATTTGTAACTAATGCAGCGCCACTATAATTTCTATTCATGTTTAAATGCACATCTATATGTCAACACAGTTTGTGTGCATGTGACCCTATGTGAAAACAATACTAGAAAAGGAAAAAGAATCGCTTCTCACCGTCTCGTATTGTACTATCACATGGTTTCCCATATTTCTTATACACTTTGATTAAACATATTATGTACTTATTTTTTTGGTCAATCCTCACCTGAGGATATTTTTTCCATTGTTTTTTCACAGAGAGTGGAAGGAAGGGAAGGGGGGAGAGAGAGTGGAACATTGCTATAAGAGAGACACATCCATTGGTTTTCCTACTGCACCTGCCCAGACCAGGTGTGGGGAGCAAATCTGCAATCTTTTGGTGTGTAGGCTGGCACTTTAACCACCTAGAAACACAGGTCAGGGTTAGTTAAAGTTTTCTTAATGAGTTTACATCCTTTGGTAAATTTTATACTTCATACCCCTTCTAATTATTTTCTATTTTCACATTTATACATATAGGTAATCAAAATATATGGTATGTGTATTATGAATTTTTTTGTTTTTTATTTACACAAATACATGTAAATACACATGAGTACATATTTATCTATGTAACTGCTTTGGCATTCTTACTTATTTTTAATGTAAATGTCAACTGATAAACAAATTGCTAATTATTTCCAATGCCATTTAACTTTCCTTGAATAGTTTATAGATTAATAAACACATTCCCTTCTATCTGTTTTTTAGGTTAATTGGAAGAGTGGATAATTTATTTTTAACATAGGTCTTACTTAGATAATTATTCCTACTTCCGTCTGCACTGTTTGTTTACAGGATGCTTAACATAGTTTACCAAAGTCACCTCCTTATTTCATTCAAAAGGTTAATACTCTTCTTTCTCCTTCCCTTGAAGCGGGAACCCACAGGATGGTTTTCAGCTTTGACTCCAGCGAGCATAAGTAATTTTTGAATTGCTCTAAACTGAGAACCAGTATTTTCCTTAGATCATTGCTATTTGCTCCTGGATTTTTCACTTACCTGTAAGATGTAGCTTTACCAAAATCTTTTCTAAGCTAGATATATAATCCAGAAAGCATAAAGAAAATTCTTGATAAACAAAGGAATCAACAATGATTTTCTAAAGTTCAGGAATGGTGTAAATCCAGCTATGTTTTACTCTTACCAATTCACAAAATCTAAGTGTTTAAGTTATCAGACAAACAAAATAAATAGTATAGGAGGGTTTTGAAATATCCATTCCATGAGATTAATAAAATTAAAACTATCTCTGGTATAGGTGTAGTCATGCTTGGAAATATAGTTACTCATTTTCACTCTCTGCAAATATATAT
>NW_006287706.1:881978-883804 GCF_000327345.1 Myotis davidii
GTCAATTGTTTAGAATATTTTTTAAGTGATGATCATTTAAGAGGCAAATATTTATAGACAATTAATATTTAAACATAAAATAGTGGACACCTTATGAATTGATAGTGTATTTGTTTGATCAGTCCATGGATAGTACTGGTAAATTCAAATGTCTTTTTGAATTTAGAGAGCAATCTGAGGTACTAGTAAGCATATTATAACCAACTATTTCCACTATATTTATTTTCTAGGTATGGATTCTTCGGTGAATTAACCTTGGCTTGTATTCAGATTTCTTACAAGAAAATTCTAAACATAGTTTTGAAATACAACATTACCAGGTAGTAATCGAGTGCACTGCGAGGTCCATTGTTGAATTTCACCTCTAAAAGCAACAACAAATAGTGAAGGAGGCTGTGCATGTGTCCTTGGGGGTAGGGCGCATATCTAAACCTCATTTCAATATTGCTTTGAACTTCACATTGTCCTAAAATATATATTTAAACTCAAAACAACTAAAGTTAAAAATTAATCATTGCCATAAAGGTTACAGGCTCTTTCTCATTGGGCTAGACAGGGACTGGAACAGATAGCTACAACCCAGGCTGTGTGGCCTTAGATCTGCTGTGCTCTGGGTCTAAATATGGACACGTGGATGGGAGTTTGACTCTTGGAATAATAAGAACACCTAACAGAACTAAATGCATGGTACTATACAACAAATTAAGTGTTGTCCCAGTTAAAATGATAAGAAATTTGCTTTGGAAACTTACAAAATTGTCGTAAGTGTTTCCCTCCACGTCCTGCGTGGTTCAGGTTTCGGGTCTGGAAGAGGAGCCACACACAAATGAAATAGAAAAGACACGAGATAATTTGGGAATATTGGGGGACCAGGCGAGCAAGTCCAACTCAAGACGGACTTCCACTGTGCTCAGGCCTCACCAAGCTTTTTATAGTGAGCGGTAAACAAGGTAGTGGTTACCATAGTTACACAGTTCTTGTGAGTTTCACTTGTTTACACTGTTCTTGTGAGTTTCACTTGTTTATACCATGGTTATACTTCCTGCACTTCCTCAGCCCATTAGATTCCCAGATATGACCTAGGGAGTGTTATAAGGTCAAGCCTAAATAAGCTAAGAGGATTGTGCCCTCTAAGCTAGGACTTGTTTGTGACTTTGCCAGCAGGTCAGTCCGAGGTTTAACCCTATATCAGTTTCCCACAAAAGGCCACGTCAATTTTTTTTTTTATCCTCTCCTGAGGCTATTTCTTCCCACTGTTTTCTGAGAGAGTGGAAGGGAGGGAAGGAGGGAGAGAGAGAGAAACTTGAAAGTGACTTCAGGTGCGTGGGATGATGCTCTAATCCACTGAGCCACACCTCTGGGCTCAACTGTGTCTTTCCTGAGCCAGTCCATGCAAAGGGTGAAAAGCGAGGACAAGTGGGGAGATGCATGTGATGGTGTCCGCTGGGCACTTCAAAGGCTCTGACCGCTGTGTTGGCTTCAAAGGACACGGAAGGCCTGGGAGATGCTTCCCTGCGTCCCCTCCATTGCCCCACAAGGTCAGGGACTCCCTCCCAAGAAGGCTCCTGGGAAAAGACTCACGGTTTGCTCACTCACAAGGCAGCAATGTATTGGGGTGCAATCCCTGCTAGCTGCGGGCTCTGCTCTGGATGTGGAGGTGTCGGCCCCAGTCAGGTCAGGGCTCAGTGTCTGGAACAGGCTCCTCACGCAGGGCCAGCAGGTGCCCAGGACCTGCCCCACAGCTGGAGGCCCAGGTGCTGGAGAGTCAGGAGGAGTGGCCAGTGCTGAGGCCCTACTCCTTGCCCTTTGACCTCTCCTCCCCCGCT
>NW_006287706.1:885753-887345 GCF_000327345.1 Myotis davidii
TGCCATGTATTTCAAGTCAAGGTCATTAAACATTTATGGTGACTGTACTTATTTTCAGATTTGGTATTTTAACAGCAAATCATTAGATTATCCTATAAATATTAGTGGAAGATATTTCAAAATATTAAAATTTCTCCTATTTATTAAATTTAAAATAATATTTTTAAACAGCATTCCCTTCTGGCTTATTTGCATATACAGAGGGATCATGGGAAGCCTTTGGTACTTTTTTAGAAGAATTTTACTTTACTAGGATTCAATTGCTTACAAAGATACTGGCTTCTTATAGTAGGTACTTTTATTAATAAAGTTAATAAATTTAATAAAGTTTTATGTCTGATTCATGAGTGGAAACGCTGCTTCACCACCAGCCTAATTTAAAATGCAGCGGCGAGGAGCTTTTGTTATTTTAAATTACATCTTAAAATTCTACTGCTGCATTTTAAGAAATATCAAACAAAATAACTTGTTTTGCCCTTTCTTAGAGGCAAAAACTTAAAATATATTTATTAATTTATATTTGATAAATCTTTCCATGTGATTTCAAGTATATTAAAATGGCTTTATTAAAAAATCTTTTAAGAAGAGAGAATAAACGTTTGAAAACATTTCAGGGCCCATGAAATGTCCCAAAGTCATTCCTTGGTTATGTTTTTGAAATCCAACTTGAAAGACCATCAAATATATATGTGTAAATATGATTTAAAGATTATATACCTTTTATAATTATTAATAGATATCAACTAAATTAAAACTGATCTTAGCATATAAAAATTTCGGTTGGGATCACAGAATTTACCCTCTTTTTTCAATTAGACAAATGTTGAAATTTTACTATAATTATATGATTTCTCCCAATTTGTTTAACCTGAACTTTAAACTCTTAGCTGGCAAGTCAATTATTTAGCATTTCTTTAGATTAATAACATTTTTAAAATTTTAAGAATAAACTTTAAAAATGCAAGACACAATCAATAGATTTAATTCTGTCCTCTAGATTTTTCATGAGGCAAATTTAGATTTTTAAAATATTCCTAGGCTACCATTGCTCCCAAGGATGGGAAACTGGGAAGCAAGCCTGTCTTTAGAAGTTGCCACTGGCAGGAAATTTTTGGTCTACCTGCTTGTTCTGTTGGGGGAAGGAAGGCTAGCCCTTCCTCCATTAGAAATTGCTTGGGAAGCCAGCCTTAATTAAAGAGCGTAGCCGTCCTTTACCGGGCTACTTAGATTTTTATAATTAATATAGTTCAATAATTCTTGAGATTCAAATCCAAATTATTATTTTAAGGCATACTCTTTAGCAAAAAAAAAAAAAGAGACAATTTTACTGAATTTCCTTTTCGGCCTTGAAGTTAACTTTTTAATACCCTTCATTAGCATTTAAAAACTGTTCTTTATTATGGAAATATACCAATCTTGTTGCTAGAATCTAGCCAGCATCTTTTTTCCTTTGGGTAAAATTTGCCATTTTTCTTAGGAAATAATCAGTCTTGGGTTTTATTTTGTATATTTGTAAAGAGATTTCAGCTCAAAACTCTATCTAAATGTCCAAAATCGGACGATGTGCGCGTTAGTTCCAAGCCAGTTTTTCT
>NW_006287706.1:887678-889602 GCF_000327345.1 Myotis davidii
ATTAAACATTTCAGGATTAGAACATGGAGGTGGAGCGAGCCATGAAGGCCATTCCTCCCATTTTTTCTTTTCTTTCTGCTCCTCTTTAGGAGCGGAGGGTGCAAGGGGAAGAGATTTATCCTCCTTGGCCTCTCTTAAAGGCTCTAGCAAATTACGTACCGTGTTTCACAAGGAAACAGTTTTTGGAGGCAAGTTTTTCCCTGCTGCTGACCTTTTTTCAAGTTCTAACTTTTTGGCAAACTTTTTAAGATCTAATGTAACTTTTTTCAAGAAACCAAAAGCTATGTTCTGTAACAACATGCAAAAACTATAAGAGATTACCTTCTGAAACTTTTAACTCATGCAACTCAAAAGTCTATAATAAAGTTTCTTACTTTTAAAAAAAAAGCACAATCTACTTTTTTAAAGCCGAATCCTGCCCCGTTAGCCTGGTGGAGAAAACGTTCCCACACCGCCTACAGCTCCGGACTACTGTAGCTGATTGTGGCCGTTTGTGTGCGGTGAAATAACCCCTCACCTTTATGGTGAATTTTCCTACCTTTACGGTGAATTCTTTGTTCCTCACTTTGCCTTCACTTCCAGAGTCCCCGTCGGGCGCCAGATGTCGTAAGTGTTTCCCTCCACGTCCTGCGTGGTTCAGGGTTCGGGTCTGGAAGAGGAGCCGCACACAAATGAAATAGAAAAGACACTAGATAATTTGGGAATATTGGGGGACCAGGCAAGCAAGTCCAACTCAAGACGGACTTCCACTGTGCTCAGGCCTCACCAAGCTTTTTATAGTGAGCGGTAAACAAGGTAGTGGTTACCATAGTTACACAGTTCTTGTGAGTTTCACTTGTTTACACCATGGTTATACTTCCTGCACTTCCTCAGCCCATTAGATTCTCAGATAAGATCTAGGGAGTGTTATAAGGTCAAGCCTAATTATGCTAAGAGGACTGTGCCCTCTAAGCTAGGACTTGTTTGTGACTTTGCCAGCAGGTCAGTCTGAGGCTTAACCCTATATCAGTTTCCCACACAAAATAATAGAAAAATAAACGTATATGGCTAGCACTACTAGATAGTAAGACAGTATGAATCTGTGATACTTACAATTATTGAATTTTGGAGAGAGATGATATTAAATGTAAATTAAATGCGTAAAATTCTAAAAACAGGCATCCTTGCAGGACTTCGGTTTATGATAAAGATAGTGAGTAAAAGAGGGCTTATATAGCATAATTTATGCTGTTGAGACAAATTAGGCAACTTACTAGCACCATTCTAACAAACATACAGGGTTGGACAAAAGTAGATTCATAGTCATTCATATGGAAGATAATACAATAAATAATAAACTCTGTGTTCCACATACAACTATAAGCCTAGTTTTAGCCAGCCCTGTATACATAAATGTACTTCCTAACATATTTATACCAAAATAAATTCCACATAAATTAAATATTTAAAAAAAAATTCAAATTCACAAAGGATGAATACATGTTTAGAGAACAAAAAATCATTTCTAAGCTAGACATATAATCTGAAGGCATAAAGAAAATTCTTGATAAATTTGACTATATATTTAATATTTTCAATATGAATACATAACAAAATATGAGTTAAGAAGCAAATGGCAATTTGCTTGAGTAAAATATCTGCAATATATATGATAGAGATTTGATTTCTATCATATGACATATAAAAAGTTTAAATGAAGCAATTAAAAAAAGATAAATTGCACATTATAAAATGGACATAGGAATTGAAAATGTAATTTTTTAAAAAGACTAGCCACTCACACCTGGTCACCCCCAACTGCCCCTCATGCTAGCCTGGTCACCCCCAACTGTTCCCCTTGCCAGCCTGGTCACGCCAACTGCCCCCCTCTGCTGGCTGGTTGCCCCTAACAGCCCTAAGCACCGGCCTGGTTGCCCCTTACCGC
>NW_006287706.1:889755-895531 GCF_000327345.1 Myotis davidii
CCAGTTTGGTCACTCCTCACTGCCACCCCCGACCAGCCTGTTCACCCCATGCAGCCTGCAGTTCAGTCATTTGATTGTCCCTCACTAACCCTCCTGGTGACCTGGTTGCCCCACGAAGTCTGCTGTTCAGTCGTTTTGTCGTCCCTCACTACCCTCCCTGCTGGTCTTGTTGCCCCATGCAGCCTGCTGTTCGGTCGTCCGTCCGGTGTTTCGGTCGTGAAGGCCCCTGGCTTTTTATATATTAAAATAGATATAGCATTAGTGTAAGATATAATACATATCTTAATGTTTAATTCTACTTAAATATGTGTAAGTTTTTTAGGCTGAAATTACATATATATGTCCATATATATTAAATTTTAAAAGATCTATGTAAATGGGAAAAATTTTACAAATTAATGACATGACAAAGATTTGAAAATGGGCAATATGTTTGAATCAACTTTCAAATAATAAAAAAGCACATATGCCAAGCATATGAAAAGGGCTATCAATAGGAAAATCAAAAGTGCACCACAATGCAACACTTTTATACATCTATTAGAAAGACTAAAATGGTAATCGTGATAATAATTATTAATATGAATTTATTCTGAGGGCAACTGGAGCAAAATCCCATGTGGGATGTTTAAATTCTCTAATTTTTAAGCTCAAGTGGATGGTAAAAATGGCCAACTATTCCATTAAACTGCTATAACCTAAGGCAAGCTGTTCTAAGAAAACCACTGAGTGGAAATTAACTACCAAAATAAAGGTGAAGACCTCTTAGTCACAATTTACTGGATACACATGAATACATCTACTTCAGAATTAAGACTAACTTCTGTAACTGCTTAACCCAGAAGAGGCTATAAAACTCCATGATATAGTCCACTATAATCACAGAAGCTGTATAATACATGCATTACAAAATATTATATATTTTGTTTCACAATTGGCTTTGATGTAAATTTCTAAGCATTTATTTTTACAAACCCAATGTCTTAGGATTTACTATGAACTTTTATTTTCTTTAATTCTTTATTCTTTAAAGTATTACATATAGTATTACATATGTCTCCTTTCCCACTCCCCACCCCCCATTGACCTCTCCCTGGCACTCCCATCCCCCAGCACATGCCCTCACCCCCCTACTGTCTGTGTCCTATGGTTATGCTTATATTCATGCATACAAGTCTTTTGGTTGATCTCTTACTCCCCCTCCTCCCCTCCCTTCCATGGCCCCAACCCTCCCTTCTATGTTTCCCCTCTGCCTTCCCTCTGAGGTTTGACGGTCTTTTTGATACTTCTATGTTTCTGGTTCTATTTTTGTTCAACAGTTTATGTTGTTCATTATATCCCACAAATGAATGAGATTATGTGGATATTTATCTTTGTCCCACTGGCTAATTTTGCTTAGCATAATGCTCTCCATGTCCATCCATGCTGTTGCAAATGGTAAGAGTTCTTTCTTTTTTATTCCTCAGAATTTTTGAATATTAGCTTCAGTTATACTTTTAATTATTATATTTTTAATAAATATATTTCAAATAACAAATTCTTAATTGAATTTTCAGTTTTTACACATTGTAATGTTTTACAGAAACAAAGTGAAACTAAACAATCAACTCAGATAAATTGTTTACAAACACCAGATAACAGACAAAGCTATTCTGTGCCTCAGACCCTGACTATGGTGGAGCGTTGAATTTATTAAAGGCTTTCTTTTCATTTCTAGGCCTTTTGATTGGGTTATGATAATCACCCAAAAAGTGATGCTATAGTAGTGGTAGTAGCAACAGTAGTAACAACAGGAGGCATTTTGGTTACTCTTGGGCTTCCGTTATAAAGCAGAATATTCTAGCTGGGTTCCTACCTTTTTAGGTACTAGGCAAAGCTTGCATGAAATGCAACCTGACAGTAGCAACATTTAACTGAATTATAAGACACTTGTTTCAATATTTTACATAACTTCCTTCATTTTTATAAAGTCAAAATTCCTTTTAACTCCCAAGGCATATGTATATTCAAAGACCAGCTTAAAATTCATATCTATCTTTCCCTTTTTTTTTTTTTTTTTTAGTTAAAAGACATATAATGCTAAACAACACAAAAGCTGAGCAGGAATATGAATAAGTAATCAAATATAAAAGAACATAGTTTTCTTGAGATTGTAAGAAGAGTAGAGAGAAAGCATAAAATTAATAATATACCTTATTCTAAAATCAGTAGAGCTAAAAAGAGAGGGGGAAGGTGGAGAGGGAAGAAGGGAGGCAAACATTTAAGTAAATAAGGGACTATGGTCTAATTTTAGAGAGGAAATTATTTTTAAGTGTGTTTATCCTTTTAGTAATAAATATGTTCACATGATACAAAATCTAAAAATTCTAATTGTATAAAATTAAGCTTCCCTCCCTGACCCCAAGCCACTCAATTTCACTACCTGATAGCCACCCAAAGTTTTCTGCTTTCAGAAATATCTTGCACCTCTGCAAAGATATGCACATATCTTATGTTTTAATTTTCTTATACAAAATGCATCATGTTCTGCATAGTATAATTTGATACAATTAATATCAGATCTTATAAATCATTCAATTTCAATACAAAATATATAATTTTTAATTGCAAATTATTTCACAGAATGAGTGTTATAACAACTAATTTTCTATTGAAGTTTGTTTCATTTTTTTCTATTACAAGTAATGTTACAATGAATACCTTGGACAATAAGAAAGTACATAGACTTGTAAGTACATCTATCTGTATGTTAAATTCTTAAGGGTGGATTTGAAGGGTCAAAATGTGAATGAGAATGCTTTTATAATTTGGGGAATACATTGTTAAATTGATCTTCACTGGGAATTTTGCCAATTTACTATCTGACTAGAAATATAAAAGTACATATTTCTCAACATTCACCTCTACAAGGTTTTTAGAAATTATTTACAATTATATTCCCACTAAAGGCCCAGTGCATGAAATTCATGCACTTGGGCAGGGGAGGGGGTCCCTCAGCCAGGCCTGTGCCCTCTCGCAGTCTAAGAACCCTTGGAGGATGTCCAATTGCTGTGGAGGCTAGAGAGGCTCCCACCACTGCCACTGCACTCGCAAGCCATGAGCCCAGCTCCCGCCTGTGCGGTGCTCTCCCACATGCACTGACCACCAAGGGGAAGCTCCCGTGTTTAATGGGATTGAGCCAAAACCGGCTCTCCAACATCTCCCAAAGGGTCCTTGATTGCGAGAGGGTGCAGGCCAGGCCGAGGGACCCTACTGGTGCATGACTGGGGCTGGGGAGGGACATGGGAGGTTGGCCAGCCGGGGAGGGATCATGGGAGGGCTCCAAGGTGTGTCTGGCCAGTCTCACTCAGTCCTAAACGGCTGGACCCCAGCAGCAAGTTAACCTACCAGTTGGACCGTCTGCCCCCTGGTGGTCAGTGCATGTCATAGTGAGCGGTTGAGTGGCCTTAGCATATCATTAGCATATTATGCTTTGATTGGTTGAACAGCTGACCAGACTACTGGACAGTTAGCATATTAAGCTTTATTATATAGGATTATATTCTCACTAAAGGCCCAGTGCACGAAATTTGTGCACTTGGGGAATGGGAGGGGAAGGGGTTCCCTCAGCCCGGCCTGCACCTTCTTCTCAGTCCTAGAGCCCTCGGGGGATGTTTGACTGATGGTTTAGGCCCGCTCCCTAAAGAAACTTATATATGTTAAGGAAATAACATAATAATTTATCTTAATTTATAGTCAAAATGACATCACTATATAAAATGCCATGTTTTGAATAGAAATAATTTAAATAGAGGCAAAGTTCAGTTGTAAGAATACTTTTCAAATTGATCAGTAATATTGAGTAAAGCAAGTATTATATATTTGTGGCTCTTTTTTTTTTTTTTTTTTTGTCAAGTCAGCACCTGAAAAGTCTTCCAACTTCCAAAATAGAGGATGGAATTGTCAAGCTTTCCTTGTCTCCTTTGTGTCTGGAGTACAGGAACCTGACCTTTACCAGAAGCTTTGAGGGAAAAGAATCCAACTGGCATTAATGGCAAAAGAGGATATCTTTTCACTCAGTTTCTAAAGGCAGAGTGATTATAACACTAATAATATCTAGTAATAGCAGTAGGTGATTCTACTTGCAAGGCCAAAATATGAAAGATAGGATTATTGTCCAACCTCAATACCTTGGGCCACTGGATGTGAGAGTGGTATGTGTGTCAGATTAGTTCGCAACACAATTTGAAGGCAGTACCTGGTTTTCATCTTTAACTAAATCCCTGGCTCTCTAGCTGATTCTGTGAAGTTTCACTCATCCTTCAACAAATTATCTTGCCTTATATATTAGTCAATTTTATTCTAACTGTTTTTGCTAAGAAGTGTTAAACAACTATGCTGTAAATCAGTATTCCTTAACCTTGGCACTATGGATAGGTTGGGATAGATAATTATTTGTTGGGGCTGGAAGAGATTGTCCTTCACCTTGTGGGATGTTTATCAGCCAGTAGTTTATTCCCATCTTTGACAACTAAAACCGTCTCAAGAATTTACCATGGTATATGTGAGGCGAAATTGCCCCACCTCAGTTGAGAACTACCACTGCAAATATTGGTGGTTACCAGAAAGGAAAATTATCTGATATGATGCATTCTGTGATATTTCCTCATTAAATAGATATCAATTTCAGTGAATAAGTATGAAAAGATAATATTTCAAGAGTCACATAATTACAAGTGTAAAAGTAATAGAAAATATATGTAAATTTTAATCTAAAATATGAATTTTATTAAAAGTAAATGGAAAGATATTTTTTTTTCTCTTAGAGAAAAACTACATCTGAAATTCTCCAGTGAGTAGTTCAGAGAGCAAATTAATGTTCTTTGGCAATGGCATACCTAGTATTATCAGTAGAGAATGAACAATGACAATGGTAATATTGCTAAGAAACCAAAATCAATATTTTGTACTCTTTGTTTCTCAATTCTGTGCCTTTTGGCACAAATAATTTCCAGTTTATTACCAATTTCTAAATTTACTGTGACTAAATAACAGTTCATTGATTAATACTCTGTTTGTGAATTAACCATGTCATGTATTTGAACATTTGGGACATTTTAAATTTATTCACTATTATCATAATATTAGAAGCTTGATGAACAAAATTTGTGTGACTAGGGCTTCCCTGGCTACCTTTATTCTGACACCATTCCATTAGCTAGCATGTCCAGGAACTTTGTGAGAAAATTGAAAGTAAAATTTTGTCAGCATGTCTTGAAATTATGTATGTTAGTCCCTCTTAGAATTCCATACTTATGATCTTTTCATACACACACACACACACACACACACACACACACAGAATTTTAAAAGGTTAGAACTTGAGCTTTACCAACAGAAGAGAAAAGCTTGGGCTTAAAAACCTAATATTGCAATTGATTCACAATATACACAATATATACTTTTGGTTAAGAGCACAGACTTGTGCACGCACACAAATATATATATATCAGAGGCCCAGTGCACAAAAATTTGTGCACTCGGGGGAAGGGGGTCCCTTAGCCCAGCTTGTGCCCTCTCGTAGTCTGGGACCCCTCGGGGGTGACCACTTGCTGGCTTAGGCCTCTTTTCTGGGGAATTGGGCCTAGGATGGCAATCAGACATCCCTCTGGCAGCCCGGCAGCCCTCGGGGGATGTCAACTTGCCAGCGGGGAGCAGGCCTAAACTGCAGTCGGACATCCTTAGCGCTGCTGAGGAGGCAGGAGAGGCTCCCACCACCACCGCTGTACTGGCAGCC
>NW_006287706.1:896208-914947 GCF_000327345.1 Myotis davidii
TACTAAAATATATCTTTGGTTTTTAGCATTTTTTCAATCTATAAATGTCTCAATTTCCTACTCTGAAGAATAGTGTATGACTACCTATATTGTAGATGTAGCTTAGGGACAATATGAGATAATTTACTTTATGTATTAAGTATCATTTATTTGGTAAATAGTCAACATTACAAATATATCACTTTTTGTTATTATTTTATTATTTGTCTAATAAATATATGTTACAATACATTGTGTTAAAGAGGGAATGGTGAAACCTGGAAATAGTCCAGAACACATCTTACTAAAAGAAAAAAAAAAAGAAATAGAACAATGGTATTTGTTGCATGATCATTACCATATTTTTATTACATTTCAATGCAATTCTTAGATGAACTAGGGTGGCAATTTGACTTCATTGTGTAAGACAGTACTTTGACAGCTCTCTGGTAGCCAAACCTAAATGCCATCACCAATAGAAGAGAATTTCAATTTGGAGGAAGCGTTTTGAAAGTTCATAGGTTACGTTTTCTTTGAATAAAAAACAACAACAAACCCACCTATGAACAACGCAATATCAACAGGACGAGAAAGTCAGGCTCTTTCTATAAATGAGAGGACTTTCATTTAAAATGAGTTGGGAACATTTGAGGAAGAACCTTCACTTATCATCCTAGTGGCATTTTATTTCCACCTCTATTAGCATCAGAGGTTCTTTCTAACATCTTAAAATACATTTTGCCCACTGACATAAGATTTGGCAATTTCATTAACATTCCTTTCTTACTTATTGTGGTAAAATATGTGTAACATAAAATTTGCTATTTTATTTTATATTTTTTAATATATTTTATTGATTTTTTACAGAGAGGAAGGGAGAGAGATAGAGACGTAGAAACATCGATAAGAGAGAAACATCGATCAGCTGCCTCCTGCACATCTCCTACTGGGGTTGTGCCCACAACCCGGGTATATGCCCTTGACCGGAATCAAACCCGGACCCTTCAGTCTGCAGGCCGATGCTCTATCCACTGAGCAACACCGGTTTCGGCAAAATTTGCTATTTTAACAATTCATACGTACAGTTTGTGGCATTAAATAAGTTCACATTGTTTTGCAGCTATGATCACTATTCATTTCCAGAATGATTTCATCTTCCCCAATTAAAATTCTGTACTCATTGAATGGGAACTCCCCGTTCATCCCTTCCTCTAGTCCCTGGCGGCCATCATTCTACTTTCCATTTCTATGCATTTTCTTCTCTAGAAACCTTATATAGTCTGGCTGGCATGGTTCAGTGGTTGAGTGTTGACCTATGAATCAGGAGGTCATGGTTTGATTCTGTGGTCAAGGTACATGCCCAGGTTGTGGGCTCGCTCCCTGGTGCAGGGCACAGAGGAGGCAGCCAATCAATGATTCTCTCTCATCATTGATGTTTCTGACTCTCTCCCTCAACCTTCCTCTCTGAAATCATTTATATATATATACTAGAGGCCCAGTGCATGAAATTCATGCAAGAATAAGCCTTTCTTCCCCAGGCTGCCAACACTGGCTTTCCTCTGGCACCTGGGACCCAGGCTTCCCTTGCAGCCCCAGCTTCGTCTGGAAGGTCATCCAGTCTAATTAGCATATTATGCTTTTATTATTATAGGTACACCTTACATAAGATGAATCATACAATATTTGTCCTATGATTGACTTATTTTACTTAGCATAATGTCTCCAATGTTGCAGCATCCTGGATAGTTTTGTTTCTTATTTACTTTTATAATAAATCATTAAGGAAGATATAATTATTTTTATTTAAAAGGAGAACTGAAGTTTTGAAAGATAAGGTGATTTTTTTCAAGGGTGCTAATTATATAGTAGTAGAAATAGAATTTAAATTTAAACTGTTTGGCTTGAAGTTTAGTGCTCTTTTAACTAGAATCATTTGTTCTGCTACTTACAAAAAGTCTAAATATGACAATGGGTAGAATTTGCATATTACCAACATGAAATTTTAAATTTCTGAGACTATAGAGAAAATGAGACACCATTTGAAGACTGAGTGGATATATAGAATATGGTGAGAAGCTTGTCTTTTATTGGGAATACTGACCTATGAAGAATGTGTCATGGACTAAGTAAGATCTATAATAATAAAACCGTAATGTGCTAATTAGACTGGATGTCTTTCTGGAAGACCTTCTGGATGAAGCCAGGGCTGCAAGGGAAGCCGGTGCCAGCAGCCAGGGGAAGGAAGGCCTACTCTTGCACGAATTTTGTGCATCGGCCCTCTAGTATCTATATAAAGCTCTAAGATAAATATGGGTTCTGGCATTATGGCAATTTGGATATGGTAAATCATACAGATATATAAATATATACATATATTCATATAATAAAAATCAAAGAAAAAAATGAGTGCATTTAACATTTCATAAAAAAACCAATTCCTCCTCTTGGTGACTTTGGGCAGGATATTTAACCTCGTTGAGACTTAATTTCTTTATCTGTAAATGGAAGATGATATTTACATTATGGTCATGTGTGAGGAATAAATTATAAGAAGAATGGCTTTAATGGTGTCAGATCTGTTTTTTCTTTTTCAGGAGGCTCCAGAGGAAAACCTGCTAATTTCTTGCCTATTCTAGTTTCTGGTGACTGGCTTTTTCTGACTTTGGCTGCATTACTTCAATTCCTGCTTTCCTTATCTTGCTCTCTACTTCAATTGCCTCCATTTTAATAAGGACAGTTATTATTACATGTACGGTTTACTTAGATAATCCCTTCATATGGAAATCTTTAATTTAATCACAGCAGCAAAGTGCTTTGCCATGTGAGGTAACATTCAGAGGTTCCAGTGACTAAGCCACGTATGTATTTAGGGTCCATCTTTCAACATATCACACATTCATATGTAAATGTATAGTCTCAATAACTCCTCTGAACACTCATATCCTGTAGAGAATTTAATTATCTATTTCATGTGTGTGAAAATGGAGAAACAAAGATTAAATAACAAGTCACATGGTAAATTTAAAAGGTAAAGTTAGATTGTTAAAGGTATGACTCTAATAACCCCTCCTAACCTAAACAGTAGCCAAATACAAGAAAATCACTAAACAAATAAAGGAGCCAAAAATGTGAGTAACAAGAAAGCCATAATGGCCGAAACCGGTTTGGCTCAGTGGATAGAGCGTCGGCCTGCGGACTGAAAGGTCCCAGGTTCGATTCCAGTCAAGGGCATGTACCTGGGTTGCGGGCATATCCCCAGTAGGAGATGTGCAGGAGGCAGCTGATCGATGTTTCTCTCTCATCGATGTTTCTAACTCTCTATCTCTCTCCCTTCCTCTCTGTGGAAAATCAATAAAATATATTTTAAAAAAAAGAAAGTCATAATGAATGTAAGTAAAACATATATGTAAGGACATAAAAGTATAAGCCAGTCAGGGAAAGATAAATGTCACAAAATTCAGTTTTACATGGAATTTAATGAACAAAATAAGCAAACAAATGGAAAAGAAACAAAATCATAGATACAGACAACATACTGACAACTGTCAGAGGGGTGGAGTGGAGGGCTGGGTGAAAAAGGTGAGGGGGTTAAGGGGGGAAAAAAACACCTCATAGTCACAGACAACAATATGGTGATTTACCAAATGGAAAGGCAAGATACAGAGAAGAGGGAAAGGGGGGCAAAGAACAAATAGTGATGGAAGGAGACTTGACTTTGAATGGTGAACACATGATACAATATACAGATGATTTATTATAGAATTGTACACTTGAAACTTATATAATTTTATTAACCAATGGTATCCCAATAAATTAAATAAAATGATTGATTTTTAATATTTAGAGTCAGCAATCTCTACATAATATGCCAAGACTTATTTACGGGAACAGAATAGAATGTAAATGCTATCAAAGCTGATTGCTTCTGAAGTAAATATGAATCAAAATGAGGAGGATAATTGGGGTGGTGGCGGGGAAGGCGGAAGTGACAATTACTTCTTTTACAAAATGGATAGGAATTCCTAAAAAGGCAGTAAGAATAGGAGATAGGGGTAATTTATAATGAAGCCAGCAAGATAATAAAAGGAATCAAAATTAGTGATGTAACTATTTCAAGTATCAAAATAAATCTATATCTAATGAGGTATATAATGGCCACAAGGAAAAAATGAGCAGAACACTCTACTACCTATTATTTAATATTAGGTTAATATCCCAGGTGTCACAAGGAAAAAAATCAAAAGTGTCCATTTAATTGTACAAAATGTTGTAACCGTCAGCAAACTTCATATCACTGCTTAAATAACAAGTTTAAATTCAGTATTGCAATAATTTATTACATGACAAAATGTAAGGGAAAGGAAAATGTTCTTTTGTGTAAATGGCTGAGACACTTACTGTGACAGAACTAATTAGGCTCTTGGGAGAATTTATGCACAGCTAATAAAAAGCAGAGCTAAATGTTGTCTTAATTTACCCTCAAGCTCTCAAAAAAAAAAAAAGTTGTTCATTCAAGTTGCACTAATTGAGCCAACAATCATTAACCCCTCTTGTCTGGATGCATTCCCCTGCTAACACACAAAAACAGAGCTATCTCTTTTCCAAAAAGCAAAATTCGTTTTGTTTTTCCATGCATCTTTAAAAATATATCAAAAGTACATTACATTGTATTTTAAAATAAATAG
This sequence comes from Myotis davidii, assembly GCF_000327345.1. NCBI lineage: Eukaryota > Metazoa > Chordata > Mammalia > Chiroptera > Vespertilionidae > Myotis > Myotis davidii. The sequence continues at coordinate 900,873 of NW_006287706.1, forward strand.
ATGCACAAAATTCGAAAATGTATTTTTTTCTCTGTATTGCATTTTTATTGTGTTTTTTAAATATATATTTTTATTGAATTTTTTACAGAGGGGAAGGGAGAGGGAGAGGAATAGAGAGTTAGAAACATCAAAGAGTGAGAAACATCGATCAGCTGCCTCCTGCACACTCCCTACTGGGGATGTGCCTGCAACCAAGGTACATGCCCTTGACCGGAATCAAACCTGGCACCCTTTAGTCTGCAGGCCGACGCTCTATCCACTGAGCCAAACTAGTTAGGGCTGCATTTTGATTGTTGATTTTTCCTTTTGATATGGCATAACAGTAAAAAGGTATCATCAAGTAGGGCTAAACGGGTACTATCAAATAATGTTTATGAGAGTGTAAATTAGAACACCCCTTGGTGTGGGGCAATTTTTTATGATTCAAAACATTTAATATTCTTTGATTCACTTCTAAGTAGATCTTTTTTAGAACATGTACAGAGGTGTGCAATGATAATACAAAGAAATTGCTTAAAATATTATACATTGATTAAAATATTATAAATCAGATTTTGTGTAAATATCCCTAAATTGGACCTGATTTACACATTATGTTACAGCTACAAAAACTGATGTAGCTTTATGTACAACACCTGGAAATGTTCAACAAGGATATGCTTTTATTGATTTTAGAGAGTGAGGGAGAGAAAGGAGAGAGAGAGAGAGAGAGAGAGAGAGAGAGAGAGCACATTGGTGTGAGAGAGAAACATTGATCAGTTTGCCTCCCATAAGCATCCTTACAGGGATCAGACCCACAACCTGAGTATGCATCCTGACTGGAATGGAATTGACTGCCTTTCCATGTATGGGACAATGCTCCAACCAATTGAATCACACAGGCCAGGACTATGGCCATCTTTTTGATGATGAGACTAAATGAACTTTTATTTCTAGTTTATGGATTTATTTACTATTGGAGGGGTTTACTATAAGTATATGTTACTTTAGAGACAAGAAAATTTTATTTTGTATGATGAACTTTATTAATACTACAGTTTAAATTACCTTAAAGGACATACATGACCATATGAAATTTAAGTTAGTAAACATCAAGAAAATTGGTACAATTAATTTATGTGATAAAAGTTTAATTACATTCTTTTGATGTTAAAACTAAGCATATGAAAAAATACTGATCTTAGGAATGCATACAGACGAAGTAAAACAACATAAAGAAAACAGTAGGTAACAATAGGATTCAGTAAGGTTATTATGATAACCAATAGCAGAATTCTAGAGAGCTACAGATCTAAATACAATTTATTGTCAGTCAAAGGTTATTACTTAATTCAAGATTTTATTACTTAAATTCAAGATTAATTATTGTATTATTAAAGTTGATTATAGAGATGAATGTGACCATCCAGGAATTGGTATTTCCGAGTATTTCATTTCCGTAGACTTGAGTTGCATAAGAAGAGAACAATTTAAGAAATTGTTATATAAAACTAATACTCTAAATCATTCTTTAACTCCTTTTGTTTTGAACAGTAAAGATTTCCTGTTACCTTACAATGCATACACAGGACAGAAATATTAAATTAATACCCCAAAATGTTAATAGTCGTTTTATATAGATCAGGTGCTTAGACAAGTTTTTACTCTTCTGTTGTAAAATTTTTAACTTGTCTACAATAAATTGCATGATACATTCTTGAATTTTATTATTATTAATTAATTAATTTATTTTTGTTAGAGAATGAAGACGGGAGGGAGATAGACAGAAACAAACATCAATGAGACCAAAACATCCACTGGCTGCCTCCTGAATGTTGGGGATTGAGCCTGAAACCCAGGCATGTGCCTTGACTGGGGATTGAACTGCTGACCTCTTGGTTCATGGGTCAACGCTCAACCACTAAGCTATACTGGCTGGCCCTACATTCTTGAATTTTAAATATTCAATGAAATATATTTTGTATTAAAAACTTTAAAATATGAACTACAAGGAGTTTTTCTAGACACATTTGAAGAAGGTCATTGGAACTTTTTATCCATAATTCTTTTCTATTCTTTTTGATATTGCACAATAGAGACTAATGAAGGAAAATTATTCTCTTTACTACAAATTTCAGTTACAGTTAAAATGGGTGTTTAATAATGTATGCGGAATGTCTTTCCTATTGACCACACACCAAGGTCACTCTGGGCATTTTTACTTTCTGTGAAGGGAATTTATTCAAGTTATCATTTAAATACCTACAAAAATATTTTTACCCTGAATTTACCAACACCATGATCTTCAAACATTAAATAAGTTTCATGAGACTATGCTATGTTATAGTCGTTGAGAACTCAGACAATCTGAATTCCAGAACTCTGGTGTGTTCAGCAGATGTTTGTGGTGGATTTATATATTTCCCTAAGACACCATGAATCAAGTGCATTTAAGGTAGTTCATTTGTTTGGAGCACTGTCACACACACCAAAAGGTTATGAGTTCAATTATAGGTCAGGGCACATACCTAGTTTGTGGGTTCAATCCCTAGTGTGGAGATGTACATGAGGTAACTTTCTCTCTGATATTGATGTTTCTCTCTCTCTTTCTCTTTCTTTATTCCAATCTCTCTAAATAAATCAATAATAAATAAAACAGTATATCCTTAGGTGAAGATTATATATATATCCCATTAATTCATAGCTTAGGGAAATAAGACATGTTCTATGCTAAACAAAATTTTCCAGATTAGGTCAAAAGGAAATGATATGTCTATAAGAAAGTTTAGCACATGCTAAAAGCAGAATATGGACATTTAAGTTATTTAAATAAACATGTATGATTTTTAAGGTCTTAGCATATATAAAACACTCTTTTAGGTTTATGTGATTCATAGAATGTAATCTATAGTATCTATATATATAAAAGCCTAAGCAACTGTTATGACTGAATGACCAGTCAACCTGTCGCTATCATGTGCACTGACAACCAGGGGGCAGATGCTCAACACAGGAGCTGCCCCTCAGTGGTCAGCGCAGTCCCACAGCCAACCTCCCATGGCCCGCGGTCCCTCCCCACAGCCCAACTTCCCCGATCGGCCCCTACCACTGGCCAGGCCAAGGGACCCCACCCGTGCAAAAATTCATGCACTGGGCCTCTAGTCTAAGAATAATGTCTGTAAGAGGAGGACGACATGGAAAACTACACCAGAATTTTATATGTTTCTGTCACAACACTATGCTGTACAGGGTCTACTGGAGCAGAGATGAATGATTACCTCTCTTTTGAGGAACCTGGACTATTATCTGAGGAACTGATTTTGTGTTGGACCATAAAGAAATGTTTGCCTATAAACAATACACCAGGTAGAAGAAGGAAGGAAGAGATGAGGATCCTCTTAATAAAAACTTGGAGGGAAATATATGGAGCTCATTGCCTGACTGGTCTTCTATCTCTTTTGATCATGCATACAGTCTTTGTATGTGCAATCCGAAGGCATGCATTCAGATTATAATTAATGCTGGCATACTGAGGCGCTAAATGAACAAGCAAAATGAAATTCAAAAAGAATATGTAACTTCAATATAGGTATGTTTTTATATTTATAAATAATGTGCAAGTACTATTGTATTTCTAGTGATACACTATGGAACATTTTTAAAAGGATAAGTATATACGAAATAAATATTATATTGCAATTTTTGTTTTGCTATACAAGCTTTTGGCTGTGTTCTGTGTTTTAGTTTGTAAATGTCTGCAATTATGCTTTAATAATAAAAGGAGTTTTTAGGGGCACAATATGCAGGTTTAGGGAGTTGTAGGAATTAGGGGTTCCATGGGGGAGAACTGCAAAGCTGGGGGCTCGGGCTTCCAAAAGGCATACATTCAGGAAGAACTAAAGGCACCACAGCCTAAAGGGAGAGGAAGATATCCATTCACAGGAGAAAAGGAGAAAGACACAGGGAGTAGAAAAACAAAAGGGAGAAAGAGGAAAACCTATTTTTCACAGGGAATAAAGAATTCTATCACAGGAGGGGAGAAAAAAAGGGGGACTCCACATGGGGTATGAGCTCTGAAGCTGCGATAGTGACCAATCAGTGGGGATATCAGGACACAAAGAACTGCAGCCTTTATAAATCTTAGAAAAAAGTGGCTTGGTGGGCTACTCCTTTGGAAGCCCCTCCCCACATGGGAGTCTGTGCTTGTTTCACAATAAAGTTCCACCTTTTCCTATAGCACCTTTTGTCCGTGGCTTCATTCTTCAAATCCATCTAACCAAGGACTTGGGAAAGAAATTACCTTTGCATCCTGCCCAGAGGAAAACCACGCATTTCAATAATATTAGTACATTGTATTTTTAACAATGATAAGTGCACATCTCTATTTAAAATTATCTTTTCTTGATAATTTCAGTGCTTTTTGGCAACTTCTTGTCTAATCTGATTAAATAGTATTGTTTCAAATCAGTGTAACATAGCCAATGTCCTATTTGTATTTTGTTTACTTATCATTCTTACTTACATTATATACATTGTATTCTTACTATAGGTTTTTCCCCCCCAGATGCTTGATCTTATGAAGGTTAACATTAAATATTTTATTTCTATAAACTCACACACCTAGCATATGAAATAACAAACACTATATTAAAACAGGTGAAGAATACTAAATCCTACTGTATTGGAATTTCCATTCTTCCTCATCTGTAGGTAACATATAAAAGCTATCATATAGATTAATTATGTTCAAATAAGTATAAGCATATTAAATATATATTAAACAAATTCATTTTTAATTTCTACCAAAATATTCTTTTTTAAAATATATTTTATTGATTTTTTACAGAGAGGAAGGGAGAGAGATAGAGAGTTAGAAACATCAATGAGAGAGAGACATCGATCGGCTGCCCCCTGCACACTCCCTATTGGGGATGTGCCCGCAACCCAGGTACATGCCCTTGACCGGAATCGAACCTGAGACCTTTCAGTCCGCAGGCCGACGCTCTATCCACTGAGCCAAACCGGTTTCGGCTCTACCAAAATATTCTTTAGAGACATTATAGTTATTCTTCATAGTATTGCACTAGAGTATGTGGAATTAATTGCAAATAATGGGATCAAATATTATAAAGCCATGCATAATGTGTTCAATAACTTGTATCTTATTTGCAGTCAATGAGTCAATAGAAAAATATATTTAAAAATGTAATGATATAACCAGAATCTTTTGTTCAGATGGGCAACTCTGGCACAAAAGAGGATGGAATTGAAAAGGGAGTCAATTGCCTGATTCAAACTGTTCCCCTTTACCTCAAGTTCCTCAACTGCCTTGTAGGTCCCTAATTCTATCTACTTTGTCTTTTTTCTTTCTTAAGATCCTATTGAAGTAAAAGAGTAATACCAACCACGCATTAGCATGTTTGTCAGTTTCCTAGCAAATCAGTGAGGAACTGAGTTAGGTAAACTATGAAGAGGTAAGGAGGAAGAGACACATAATTAGACAAAATGAGTTCCTGAAAAATGTGTGAAATATGAAAGGTTGAACTTTGAATATAAATTGCCTGATTTGCCTTATTTAACAACTAGTGGCCCAATGCACAGATTCATGCACATTAAAAGGAAATTAATTAGAAGAAATATTTTAATATTGCTATTTGCCCTTTCTCTGTAATAGAAGTGCCAGAGATGAAAGAAAATTAGTAAAATGTATATGAAAATAATATATAAATTGATTAATAAATAAACAATAACAATATGATATAACAACAATAAAGACATGATACATAAAAACATGATATAAAAACAACATTGATAAAAAAAACCAACTGATAAATTGATTAAACTTATTCTAATATCTCCCTGTATACCACATTAAGAGTAAAAACACTTTCAGAATTCTTGACTAATCCTGTGTGATGAACTATTTACAACTTTAACTTTAGTGTCACACTCTCTTTGAACTAGAGAGAAAGCAACATATAACTGACCATGTCCAAAAACGGGTTCAGGTAGGAATATTCCTACTCTATCTAGAGTTTGTCCTTGTGATTTATTAATAGTCATCACAAATGCTGGCATCACGGGAAACTGTTTTTGAATTAATTTAAATGGCAGGCCAGTGTCAGACAGGGACAATCAATTCTTGAAATCAGAACAACCTCTCTTCCCGCAGATCCTGTTAATACTTCAGCTTTGATTATGTTAGGTTGCAATCTATATTAATAAAAACCCAGTGGCTGCAATGCCATCACGACCAAACGACCTGTCACCAGGAAGTACAATGGGGTCTGGTGTCCTGCTGCAGCACGCAGATGGGTGGTGTTGCGTGTGCAAGGAGGCGTGCGTGGGTGGGTGGGGTCACATGATTTTGCGCAGTGGGCCTCTAGTCTTTTGATAATAAATCTAGTACCATTACAAAGACCTCATTTACTATTAAGATTTCTCAGTAGCATGATGATTGTACCTACTTTCAATTTTAATTTATCACATGGCATTCCCGAAGGTGTAATACTATTAAGAAATTCAATGGGAAAATTTTCCTTTTCAGCATCATCCGTTGAAACGATGGCATCATCACTCAAATAGGTGTAAAAATCTCCATCAAGTATATCCAAAATTTCTTCCTTTTATTTATGAACATGCTCATTTTTAGGACAAAGAATAGCACGTTTGTATATAGTTTTAATATTACCTATAGATATGCTGTTTCCTTCAATAATACATCTGTTACAAATCATTTCATGGAGGATTTCAATAATATCTATTCCTAAATGAAAACTGCTATCAAGTTTGTCATCTCCATGTTTTACTAACCATCCACTATAAGTAGAATCCTCTGATCTCATATTTGTTTTAAGAGACAACTGTATGAAACATCTCCAAACTCCATAGTACTTTAAACTCGTTTGTACTATAGCCGATCACATAGCATGCTGCACAACACTGAGACATTGTCGAAAATACCCTCTGAGAAGGAGAACTTTCCAACCAAATGCAACAAACACAACCAAATTCACGATCGACAACGACAGATCGAAACACACACGTGTGCGAGTCAATGTTTATTTTTAAAGTGCCAGTGCGCGTAATATGTACCAGCCGGTCGGTCGGTTGGTCAGATGGTTGCACGGACGTATGGTTGATGATTTAGCATTTTATATATACACAACTTCCCCTAAAGCTATTTCATAGATATGACTACAGAAAAGTAAAAAGATCATATGATCTTAGGGTTCAATCACAGGAGTTCTCTTCTTTTCCCTGCATTGATTAGGAATATCTAAGCTTTTTTGCCTCACAAGGAGTTCTATTCTAAAGAACAAACCTGATTGTGATTGTCCCATTTATATTTTCATACTTAACTAAGGCCGTCAAAGGGATTAGAGACCCATTGCACAATTCTATACTGGAAGGGAAATGTAGGGCAAATGGGAGTGAGCACAAAATAAACTAAGAAAATGCCCAGAAAAATTTCAAATCCACTTTTGTGAATTAGCATATGCAGTGTTGGAGAGAATTACACCACTTCAGCATGTGTGAATTTGCTGGTAAATGTATTTTTAACAGTAAAAATTAAAAAGTAGATGTAGCCTCGAAGTATTCTCTTCTCGATCATTTTATTTACATCATAGAATCTTTGAAGCTTTCCAGAAATGGAACCAAATTCTCTGAGTTACAAAATAAAAGTTACTTTAAATTTAGAATGAATGGTCTTTTATAGATGTTGGAAGGAGTTTTTAGGGGTAAAATAAGCAGGTTTAGGAAATTTTAGGAATTAAGGGGTCCATGGAAGAAGAACAGGGCTATAGAGCTGCAAAGGGTACATTCCCATAGAATAAGGGAGCTGGGAGCTGCAAAAGGTATACATTTACATTTATGGAATAAAGGGAAGGAAGCCCCTCATTCAAAGAGAGAGGAAGAAAGCCCAGAGGAAATAGGGAAACAATAAGAGAGAAGAAGGAGGGAACCTCACGTACTTCATGTGAGGTCTGAGCTCTGGAGTTGCTACAGTAACCAATCTAAGGGGCTAGTGACCAATCGGAGGGGATATCAAGGCAGAAAGATTTGTAGCCTTGATAAGTCATGGCAAAAAGGAACTCAGTGGGACTGTTTCCCTTTTCCCATGGGAGTCTGTGCTTGTTTCTCAATAAATTTCCACCTTTTGCTGTAGCACCTTTCATCTGTGGTTTCATTCTTCAACTCCACCGGACAAGAGCCTGGAAACCATCCTGTCCAGAGGAACTCCACATATTCCAGTTCAATATTCCTGTTTCAATGTAACTCATTCAACATTTACCAAGCCTGCCAATGACAACCACATTGTTAAAAGCTAGGAACAAAAAGAGGAAATCCTATATAATAAAAGTCTAATATGCAAATTGTCCCCTGGACCAGGAATTTGGGAGTTTGACCACTTGCTACGATGTGCGCTGACCACTAGGGGGCAGTGAAGAACATGGCGGGCATTGGCACCAGCTACCTAGGGGTGGGGGTGACAGAGATGGAGGTGTGGTGAGAATGTGGGTGTCCACAAAGTTCACTCTTACTCCCCCTGCTACCCTTCCCTGGGACACCAGGGCTTGCACGCTGGGGAAGCTCCCGCACTCAGGTGCTGGATGCTTGTGAGGAGCCCGCCCCACACTCTCGCAGTGTCTTATGGGTGAGCCGGGCCGTAGCCACCAGGACCACAGGGGCCAGTCGGGTTCCCCATGGGTTTTCACAGGAGCCTGTCTTTGAGGCTGGCCAGGTGAGAGCATGCTGCCTGCCCAGCTTCTGTGCAGTGCCTCTGGGTGGCCCAAAGGCCCACTCTGTACCCCTGCCCATGGCGTCCAGCTGGGCTCACTGCATCTCCACATGGGGACTCGGGCACCGTGACTCAGGCAGAGGGGGGCACACAGGGGCCCGGGGGCCCCGGTGCTGCCCAGGGCCCAGAGGACACCTGGGACCCGCACTTCCATGCCAGACACTTGCATTGCAATCGCTGGCCAGGCCTAGGGACTTCACCCATGCACGTATCATGCACTGGGCCTCTAGCACAAATATGAAATAGCAAATGCAAATATAAAAAGGATATAACAGTCTTGACTTCGTGTTTCTTGGTACCCATGCTAACTCATTGTACCTCAGAGAGATTTCTTTTTGCTCATTAGCCTAGAGCCCAGGCTGAGCTTTATACGCAGTTGGAGAAGGCAGCTGGCTACATGGAAGAACATTAGGTACCCTTAACCTGTCCTCACCGAAGTCTCAAATGCCTTCTTTGTTAACACCGATAACAAGCACTGAAGCTCCTGGAAGAATTTGACATTTTTGATAATTCCTTTAAGTATAGAACTCACTCTTACCTTGCTTTCCATAATAAACCCTCCCAATTTTGACCAATGTTATAACTAATCTATTTCTTGGTGTGACTCTGTTTTGTAAATGTCAGTTTCCCGTACATTTCTAGCCCTATTATTTTGTATCTTTTGAACTCTATGATTTTTGTGACAGTTCCTCTATATAGTTTACTACAGTTTTATTTATAAGTTTACATTCCTGCCCTCACATATGTTTGTTTCATATATTATTTCAAGGTCAGAAAGTATTTTTTATATCTTCTACACCTTTCTTGGTTTCCTAGGATAGAAAATGTTCACATTCTGTTGATAAATTAATGTGTAAACTTATCAATAATTCATTTTAATGAATTTAACAATAACATGTGTTAAGAAGATTGGCCTTGAGGATGAATTTGTCAACTGGTATGTCATGTCACCTTGTGCCAAACAGGCCAAGCAATGATGCAAAATCCTAACAATCCAGATGGGCCTTAAAAATTATCTAATTCTGTCCTAATATTAAGGACATTGGAGTCCAATAAGGTTAAATGGCAAATATAAGGCCCCACATTGAATTAATATTAGAGATGAGAGAAGAATGATGTTTCTATACTCAAATTCCTATGGTCTGTCACTCCGCAGCTGGCTATCAGGGAAACAGAGGGCATACATTTGGAGTCTAAAATGGTTTACAAGGGATCCGCGTGAGGCACCGTTTATCTTCAGTTCATTTCTGTGTCATTCTGTGTCTCTTTATGAATAATACAGAAAGAATTGTTTAGTATGGTGGTTGAAGTAAAAATGTTACACTTTCCTCTCAAACAAATGAATTCAGTTTTTCTGGAAAATTGTTTGTGATTATCTAGGTATAAACTTCATAAGAGAAACATTTGTTCAACAATTTCTAACACTAATATTCTTACTTCCCTCCCTATTCCACTAAGTAGTTAGGTTTTAAAATACACATAACTATATTTTAATATTGGTTTTATAATTATTTTATTTAGTAATATTCCAAATATTATAAGATCATGACATTATATTTACAGTTACAAATTGGAAATAAATCAGAAATAATAATTAACATTTGGAAATTAGCCATTTGTTATGAATTCAAAGAAAATACACTTTTGCTGAGTGAGTGAGTCATGAAGGGTGCTAATTACATTAATTTGACTACATTTGGGATGTTACAAAGGCACAGGGGCTGGTAAAACATTTTGTGGGCTGGTAAATACTTTTATCTATTTGCATGATTGGCTGATGCCATTAAATAAATTTGTTTTAAAGATCCCCAGGCCAAAGACAGTCAAATGTAATATTAGGGAATAATAAGCCAATTAAAGCAAATTACTGCCAAACAAGGTAATTATATTTAGGCTTAAATATATCTTATGCAATGGATTTATTATTGCAGCACATTATTAAAGGTAAATCAAATGTACGGTAAGCACTAAGAAAATAAATACATTATATATGAGATTTAACTTGCATGACAATATGATTTAATTGATAGAAGGAAATATTTTCCTAAATAAGATGTATGGCCATAATTTAATCTTTATTCATATTTTTCAAAACTAAAATATTATTGTTTTAAAAACAATATAATGAACTTGTATGTGGTTATTATGGCTTAGTGTTAATTTTTCATGCATTGTATCATTTACTATTCATAATTGTTTAAGACATTTTATGAAAAATATTTTTAAACTCAAGTGAAAACACTCATAGATAAATTATGTGACTACATTTTATCATGTCATCTTAAAATATGTAAGTCTTAATATCTATCAATCTATCTGTCTATCTTTATCTATCTATTTACCTATCATCTATCTATCTAGCCACTATGTGAGTTTTTTGACTAGGAAATATAGATATACAACTATGCATTCATGATAAGTGTTATTTCAAACCCTGCTGAAAGAAATGTCATGATTCTGCCCTTAAAATATTTATAGAAATTAATGAACTGGGTCAAACTATATTTGCAACTGAAGATCAGAATGCCTTAACTATCTCATGTGACCTGTAAGAAAATTGGGTGCCAGCCTTTCTGAAAATAAATATTATTTAGTCAATCTTTGCTAATATTTTACAAATATAATACAGTAAATAATTGATAACACACAAAACATGCAACCAAATGTGATTTAGGAACAACAGAGAAAACATGTTCAGTTCTGTGTTAGTAGAAATCCCAAGAGGAAAAGTATAGAACCAATAATACGGATGATGGAAAGATAGGTAGATTATTAGGAATTATGGAGGCTAAGAAGTCCCAATATCTACAGTAAGCAAGCCGAAGACTTGATGATGGAATTGTTGCAGCTGAGACCAAAGTCTGAAAAACAGGAGAATCAATGCTATAAGTTCCAGTGCAAGTCAGTCTCTGAAGGCAGGAGAAGATCCATGTCCTTTCCAGCTTAAATTTAGTCAGAGAAAGTAAATTCAGCCTTGTTCAGCCTGTTTTTTCTATTCAAACCATCAACAGATTGGATGAGCTCACCCACAGTGAGGAGAAAAACCTGCTCTACTAATTAAATGTTAAATCAAACCAGAAACACACTCTCAGACACACAGAATAATGTTTAACCAAATATCTGGGTATCCTGTGGCCCAGTCAACTTGACAGACCTAATTATAAACTGTAAAATTATGATCGGGATTGACTACCTTATATATTGATTTTGAAAAAAAAACAACTAATGACAACATGACCTAAATTTTAGAAATTGGAATAGTTATTAATCTATTTATAATTGATATAGTTATTATTAATGTAGTGGTATGAATTTAAATGTAGCTCCTAAGGAATAGATTCTAAAAAATCAAATACTCTAGTTATCTCAGAAAATATGTATATATCTTTTCTCATTTTATTTATTGAAATTGGTAATTATGTTCTTAGAGTTAATACTATTTTTTGTGTCTCAGAGTATGTGTTTTATTTTTAATTAATTGGGGTGAGACTGGTTAATAAAATTAGATAGGTTTCAAGTGAACAACTTTATGATACATGCGTTGTTTATTTTATTGTATGTTTACCAATTAAAGTCAAGTCTCCTTACTTCTTTCATCATTTTCCCCAATTTATCCTCATTTACCTCTGCCCATCTTCCACCTCCCTTTCTCTTGGTCATCATAATACTATTGTCTGGGGCTATATTTTTTTATTGTTGAAAGTATTACAAATAGTAGGACATTGACCTCCTCCTGGCCTTCCCTACCCACCGGCACATTCCCTTAACTCCTAGTGCATGTGTCCATTGGTTATGCTTATATGCATGCATACAAGTTCTTTGGTTGATCTCTTACCTGCTTGCCCCGCCCCCCGAGGCCTCCCCTGCCTTCCCACTTAAGTTTGACAGTCTGTTTGATGCTACTCTGTCTCAATTTTTGTTTATCAGTTTATGATGTTCATTATATTCCATAAATGGGTGAGGTCATGTCATATTTATCTTTCTCTGACTGGCTTATTTCACTTAGCATAATGCTCTCGAGTTCCATCCATGTTGTTGCAAATGGTAAGAATTCCTTCTTTTTTACAGCAGTGTAGTATTTCATTGTGTAGATGTACCACAGTTTTCTAATCCACTCATCTGCTGATGGGCACTTAGGCTGATTCCAAATCTTAGCTATTGTACTAGTAAATTGTGCTGCTATGAACATAGGGATAGATATATCCTTTCTGTTTGGTGTTTCTGGTTTCTTGGGATATATTCCTAGTGGTTACCTTTTCTCTGCATCCTCTCTAGCACTTGTCTTTTGTTGATTTGTTGATGGTACCTCATTGTTGTTTTTATTTGCATCTCTTGGAGAATTAGTGACTTTGAACATGTTTTTATATGTCTCTTGTCCTTCTGTATGTCCTTTTTCAAAAAGTGTCTATTCAGGTCCTTTGCCCATTTTTTTATTAGATTGTTTCTCTTCCCTTTGTTAAGTTGTATGAGTTCCCTGTAAATGTTGGAGATTAAACCCTTATCGGAAATAACATTGGCAAATATGATCTCACATGCAGTGGGCTTTCTTGTTTTTTTGATGGTTTCTTTTGCTGTGCAGAAGCTTTTTATTTTGATGTAGTCCCATTTGTTTATCTTCTAAGCTTTTTATGGTTTTCCATCTTACATTTAAGTCCTTTATCCATTTTGAGTTTATTTTTTGTGTATGGCATAAGTTGGTGGTCTAGTTTCATTTTTTTGTATGTACCTGTCCAATTTTCCCAACAACATTTATTGAAGAGACTGTCTTGAATCCATTTGTATGTTCTTACCTTCTTTGTCAAATATTACTTGAACATAATGGCTTGGGTTGATTTCTGGGTTCTCTTTTCAATTCCACTGGTCTGTATGTCTGTTCTTGTGCCAGTACCAGGCAGTTTTGAGAACAGTGGCTTTGTAGTATAGCTTCATATCTGCTATTGTGATCCCTCCAACTTTGTTTTTCTTTCTCAAGATTGCTGCAGCTATTTGGGGTCTTTTTATTACAGACTAGGGGCCCAGTGCTCGGACTCGTGAACTGATGGGGTCCCTCTGTCTGGTCTGCTCCCTGTCACAATCCTGAACCCACCAATGAATTTCAGATTGCCAGTTTCAGCCCCATCCCCAAAGACCAGGCCAAGGGACTCCATTGGTGCACAAATTCGTGCACCAGGCCTCTAGTATGCATATAAGATCTTTGCTTACCCTCTTCCTACCCTCCCTCCTCTCCCTTTCCCCTGAGATTCATCAGTCAGATCCATGGTTCCATGCCTGTCCATTGAGCATCTGCCCCCTG
>NW_006287706.1:915168-918948 GCF_000327345.1 Myotis davidii
TTTGGCGTTTTCTATGTACAGTATCATGTCATCTGCAAATAAGGACAGTTTTACTTCTTCTTTTCCAATTTGGATTACTTTTATTTCTTCTTCTTGTCTGATTGCTATGGCTAGTACTCCCAGTACTATGTTGAACAGGAGTGCTGAAAGTGGGCATCCCTGTCTTGTTCCTGTTCTTAGAGAAAGTGGTTTTAGTTTTTGCCCATTGAGTATGATGCTGGCTGTAGGTTTGTCATATATGGCTTTAATTATATTGAGGTATGATCCTTTACTCCAAATCCTTATCCTTCGTAGAGTTTTGCTTGCTTCTAGGTTTCTAGTTCTAGATATCTTGGTTTCCATTTTCATGCTTTGATCAGTCATTTAATTCTCATATGTCTTTTCCAGGTCCCCACTTTCCATTAAAATATCTCATATACTTTCTTTATATATGCATATTTTTTAATTGATATTCAGAGATGAAGGAAGAGGGAGAGAGAGAGATAAAATATCAATTATGTTTTACTCAGTTGGTAGAGCATTGGCTTGTGGACTGAAGGGTTTCGGGTTCAATTCCAGTCTAGGGCACATGCCCAGTTTGTGGGATTAATCTCCAGTAGGGAGCGTGCAGGAGGCAGCCTATCAATGATTCTCTCTCATCACTGATGTTTCTATTTGGAGTAATCTGATAATTTGAAATAAAAGGGTTTATCACTGAACAAATTTAGTAACCAAAAAAGATAAGAAACTTATATTGACTGTAGTAGTGAGAAGGAAGCAGAATAGTGGAGTAAATATGTATAATAAACTTGGAAAGACTCTGTCTTTCAAAAAACTTAACAGGTGATATATGTTAAAAAAATCTCTGGTAGTCTAAATGAAATTATACTCTTAATCATTGATAGTGTGGTCCAACAAAACTGTATGTAATAAGATATCTTACAATATTTTAAAGTATCATGGGTCAGCAGCCTTTAGATACCATGAACTTCATTTACCAGTGTCAGTGGTTAAACAGATATTGGAATGCTGAAAGAAACATTCTTTTCTATTTTTACAACTTTAATACTTTAGTTCAGTATTCAGTTCACACACAAAAAAAAGAGAGGAAGACACAGAGATTTCCCATATGCCTCCTGCTCCAGCACATGCATAGATGCCTCATCATCAAACTCTTCCACTAACATTGTGTATTTGTTACAATTGATGAACCTACATGACACATCATAATCACCCATAGTTCATGGTTATGATAGAGTTTACTCTTGGTATTGTACATTCTATGGGTTTTAAAAAACTGTAATGACACATCCAGTATACATCATTATAGTATCATATAGAGTATTTTTACTGCTCTAAAATCCCCTGTGCTGCACCTATTGGTTTTTCCCTAACCCAAACCCTGGTAAAAGCTGATCTTTGTACTGTCTCTATAGTTTTACCTTTTCCAGATGTCATATAGTTGGAATGATACAGAATATAGGCAATTATGATTAAACTGTTTAAACATCCATGTGCAGCTCTTGGTGTGGACATAAGTTTTCAACTCCTTTGGGGAAATACTAAGGAGCACAATTGCAGAATCATATAGTAAGAGTATCTTCAATTTTGTAGGAAACCACTCAACTGTCTACGAAAGTAGATGTGGCATCTTGCATTCCTACCAGCAATGTGTGTGAGTTTCTGTTGCTCCACATCCTCATTTGCATTTGATGTTGTCAGTGTTCTAGATTTTGGTTACTCTAATGGATATGTAGTTGTGACTCATTGTTGTTTTAATTTGCAATCCCCTGATGACATATAATGTGGAGCATATTTTCATAAGCTATTTGACCTCTGACCAGTTAATAAGTAACTAGGCTGCATTTGACCTCAGATATCTCTCCCTTAATTTTGTTAAATCGTCCTTGAAAATGCCATCTGATTATTTATCATGGTTATATATATTGTTTCTGCCCAGTTTACATGAATCTACTCTCTAAATTCCTGATTATGAGTGTATTGGAAAAACATGCTTCCTGAGACAGTATAAATAATCTGTAACTGAGGAACATGTGCCATTGTCTTTATTTCATCATTTTTTGTTGATATGTCAGTATAGAAAAAGTTTTGAAGGTTTGTTAATATCAATGGAACAATAATTATCAGACTGATAATGGTAAAATGTCATAACCCAACCCCTTATTGCTCATTTATTAAATAACAGGAACTCTTTGGGGCTCTAAGAAATATAAAGGATTAAGATATGGATCTCACCTTTGAGGGCTCACTGGTGATAAAGCTAGGCAAAGGTATTTATTATTGCACTTCTGCAACTCTGAGTCATCATTGGTCATAACACAATTATTTTATACTAGAAGTCTGGTGCATGAAAATTCAGGCTGGTCTGCACCCTCTCATAGTCTGGGAGTCCTCAGGGGATGTCCTACTGAGGGCTTAGGCCTGCTTCCTATGGGCCTCTCTCTGCAGGGGGTGACCAGACAGGGGGTCAGGGGACTGTGCCACCCCCATCACCCCACCATTGCCACCTTGCTTCCCTCTGTGGGAGGCAACTGGACGAACCAATCAGGAGATGGTCCTGGCCCTCCCATCACCACTCTGCCACCGTTAGTCACCCACACCATCCCCGTTCCCTCCCTCTGCCCACTGGCATGTGCCTTGGCTGGCCTTATGATGCCTGCTCACCGGCCCTGCCCCCCGCTGACTAGTCATTCTGCTGTTCGGTCGATTTGCATATTATGCTTTTATTATATAGGATATGACTAAGAAAAAAAATGCTGTCAATTAAAACTGACCTAATCCTCTTTTATCATATCAATTTTAATACACAATCAGATTTTAGAAGTATTATAATCTAGAAAAATATGCATTTAGAATATTTGAAATATGATACTGGCATTAATGTTATAAATGCTTTATGTAGCTATAAGCAGAAGACAAAGTGAGAATAGAAGTAACTAACGCTGCTTTCTCTTGGGAGAATGGAGGGTAAGATATTTGAGCTATTCCATAAATAATAAATAAAATTTAAGATATTTAAGATAGGAATTTTATGGCACTGCATTTAAGTAAAGAGAATAATATGCTCTGGGCCAAAATTCTATAATCCTACACACTAGTAAAATTGCCATAATTGTGATATTCCCTCATGTATTTGATATTACTGAGTGCTACTCTCTGTGTTTATCATTATCTTAATGGTTCTAACTTTTATCTCTTCAGACCATATTTAGTCTGAATGGGATAATTTCATATCTTTACTAGATTATCTGTGTTGTACAAGTTTGCAAATTACCATCAGCTACTATCTTTCAAAGTCAATCTTTCAGAATTTTTCTTTTTGTTTTTCTGACATTTAAGTATTTTCCTAGAAAAATCCATGTAAAAATACCATAGTTTTATTCTTATGCCAGAGCTCCTTTGAAAGTTTTTCAGTAACTTTCTATTTCTGTAATGTACAGCCATTTTAATTGAGAAGTATTACAAAAAATGTATCTTAGACACACAATTCTCCCAAATCTCCATTTCTATGCATCAATTAGAGATTTTCTACTATAGTTTGATGTAGAATACTGACATGCTACTTTAACTGGTGAGATAAAAATCACATGCAGTTTTCATAATCCACAATCAATTTCTTTTTAAAAAAATATATATTTTATTGATTTTTTACAGAGAGGAAGGGCGAGGGATAGAGAGAGTTAGAAACATCGATCAGCTGCCTCCTGCACACCCCCACCAGGGATGTGCCCACAACCAAGGTACATGTCCTTGACCAGAATCGAACCTGGGACCCTTGTG
>NW_006287706.1:920009-926636 GCF_000327345.1 Myotis davidii
GAGGCCCGGTGCACTGGAGGGAGGTCCCTCAGCCCAGCCTGCACCCTCTCATAGTCTGGGAGTCCTCAGGGGATGTCCTACTGAGGGCTTAGGCCTGCTTCCTATGGGCCTCCCTCTGCAGGGGGTGACCAGACAGGGGGTCAGGGGACTGTGCCACCCCCATCACCCCACCATTGCCACCTTGCTTCCCTCTGTGGGAGGCAACTGGACGAACCAATCAGGAGATGGTCCTGGCCCTCCCATCACCACTCTGCCACCGTTAGTCACCCACACCATCCCCGTTCCCTCCCTCTGCCCACTGGCATGTGCCTTGGCTGGCCTTATGATGCCTGCTCACCGGCCCTGCCCCCCGCTGACTAGTCATTCTGCTGTTCGGTCGATTTGCATATTATGCTTTTATTATATAGGATATGACTAAGAAAAAAAAATGCTGTCAATTAAAACTGACCTAATCCTCTTTTATCATATCAATTTTAATACACAATCAGATTTTAGAAGTATTATAATCTAGAAAAATATGCATTTAGAATATTTGAAATATGATACTGGCATTAATGTTATAAATGCTTTATGTAGCTATAAGCAGAAGACAAAGTGAGAATAGAAGTAACTAACGCTGCTTTCTCTTGGGAGAATGGAGGGTAAGATATTTGAGCTATTCCATAAATAATAAATAAAATTTAAGATATATCGACACATTTTTTAAAATATGTTTTATATTGATTTTTTACAGAGAGGAAGGGAGAGGGATAGAGAGAGTTAGAAACATCGATCAGCTGCCTCCTGCACACCCCCACCAGGGATGTGCCCACAACCAAGGTACATGTCCTTGACCAGAATCGAACCTGGGACCCTTGAGTCGCAGGTTGACGCTCTATCCACTGAGCCAAACTGACTAGGGCTCCACAATCAATTTCAAGAGCAACATCTAGTAGTAATTTCTTTTTAAAAAAAATATATGTTTTATTGATTTTTTACAGAGAGGAAGGGAGAGGGATAGAGAGAGCTAGAAACATCGATCAGCTGCCTCCTGCACACCTCCTACTGGGGATGTTCCCACAGCCAAGGTACATGCCCTTCACCGGAATCGACCATGGACCTTTCAGTCTGCAAGCTGACGCTCTATCCACTGAGCCAAACCGGTTAGGGCTACTAGTAATTTCTTATGGTCATCTGTATCTTTGCAGCTCAAAGGCTGTCAGCTTATTTTCAAGAAAAAAGTTACACTTTAAAAATGTATGATTTGGTTAATTTAAAAAATATATTTTATTGAACTTTATTCCAAACTATTGTGAACAACTAACAATGTACAATGAATATACCTACAGAAGTGATGTAATGGTTTATGTATTTTTCTTTCTTATTTTCCTATATCAATAGAATTGTAGAAAGAAATATGCAAAGATTATATATATATATATATCCCACTTTCAAAGGCTGTTAAATTGCATTGCTTATCCATATCTTCAGAAAAAAATCACTTCTATTGTCGTGGTAAACAACCTACTTCCCTATTTATAATGGTGTGGCCCTCTAGCAACTTCAGTGTGAAATTATAGCTAATAATAATTATTAGCTATAATAATTATTAGTATAGATGGTCATAATAATCTGGCCACTCAGTGTACAGTCATCCCTCTGCTTTGGAAGACACTTCATATAAACATAAAACTGTGATTTCAGAATCTATATATATAAAAGCCACGTGACTGGAATGGCTGGTCGCTATGACAAGTACTGCAGCAGGCCAACCGGCCTGATAGGGGCAGGCCGGTCAACTTCCCACTTTCCTTCCCCCCGGCTGGCCCAGATCAGTGCAAGCCTGATGGACCCCATCCATGCATAAATTCCTTCACTGGGACTCTAGTACATAAACATAAACATAAAACACGTTTGAAGAGCTATTTTAAGTCATTATATAATGCCAACAGTCTGCAACGTTATTTCTTTGAAAAGCTCCTTCAAAAACTTTAATAGGGATTATTTTCCAATCTCATGGAGAAGATAATGACTAATTTTCATGTTAATGCTATGACCCTGATAGAGGGCAATTATCTCTGAAAACCAACCAGATAGCCATTAGAGCTGAATACATTTGTTATTTAACTTAACTGCCTTTTAGAAAGTCAAATGCCAATTTAAAAATGATCAGCTGGCCTTTATAAGGTGCTTCAATCTAACACTCTGCAGCATCATCTTAAACACTGTTATGCTTAACTTACTTCTAGATCAAATTTATATAAAATGATCATACTCAATATGATGTATGAGAGCATAAAATTTCAGAATACAGCCATAGCAATAGTAGTAAATTGAAATTTGATGTACTCCCTACTGGCTGGTCATGTGCCAAGAAAGATGATATTTAAGCAACTGCTAATAAAGGCAGCTGAAGCAAATCTGTATAAAGGCTGATTCAACTTTGTGGTAGTAGTGTAAAATGAAGGAGTAAAGCTAACATGCATGCATTATATGCTTGTAGCCGTTTAATAATACATCCAAAGACACACACAAAGGAAAAATGCTGTACTATTTTCTCCTCTTAATACACAATTCATTTATATTTCAGCTTTTCTTCCTAAAGAATATAAAATAAAGGATTTATTCTTATAAGAACACTGATTGAATTCCCAAGTCCAATATTTTTACTAAAAATTAAAATGGGGCTGCTGCGAAGTCATACATTGTTGAAAAATAGTTTTTGTGCTCTTTTTTCATTTGCTTTAAAATACATAACCATGAGCCCATTATCCAACACGAAAAGTAGAGCATTGCCTGTACTTCCATCTGCTTATATTCTCCTCCACGTGCCCATCTTTCCACCACGAAATAAATACCAGAAAAAAGAAAAACAAGAAATAAATACCAGTCTGAACTGTGCATTTATTATTTTTTTTTTGAAAAATAGTTTTGCTGCATGTATCTTTAAATAACATCTTTCATGTGTGCAATGTTAAAATTCCAGATAAAGGGCATCACTGTATATAGATTTTAATTGTTACATTTTTCATAGAAAATTAATTTCCTAAGATTCATCTGTATTAAATATACTCCTCCATATAGCTAGGAGCATTTTAAAAGACTTCAATATTTTTATCATAACAAAGTTGTATAAGTGTCAGTATGTGAATGTCTAATTTCCTTAAAATTATGTTTGTCTATATTTATTGCCACTTTTTCCACTTGATTTTTTATTAGTTTTTTATTTTTTTTAATCTTTATTGTTGAAAGTATTACATATGTCCTCCTTTTCCCCCATTGATCTCTCCCAGCCTGCCCAAACTCCCCAGCCCAGGCCTTCATCCCCCTATTTTCTGTGTCCATTGGTTATGCTTATATGCATGCAAGTTCATTGTCTGATCTCTACCCCAACATCCACCCTCCCCTGCCTTCCCTCTGAGGTTTCGCAGTCTGTTCCATGCAACAAAATTCTTTTTAAAAATAACTTTGTTGGTTATGTTCATATGCATGCATACAACTCCTTTGGTTGATCTCTTACCCCTTCCCCCCCACCCCACATCATAGGTTTGACAGTCTGTTTGATGCTTCTATGTCTGTGAATCTATTTGTTCATCACTTTATGTTGTTCATTATATTCTACAAATGAGTAAGATCATGTGATACTTTTCTCTGACAGGCTTATTTCGCTTAGCATGATGCTCTCTCTAGGTCCATCCGTGCTGTTGTAAATAGTAAGAATTCTTTCTTTTTTTTTAAGCAGCAAAATATTCCATTATGTAGATGTACCACGGCTTTTCAATCCACTCATCTGCTGATGGGCACTTAGGCTGTTTCCAAAATTTAGCTACTGTAAGTTGTGATACTATGAACATAGGGGCGCATATATTTTTTTGGATGAATGTTCCTGATTTCTTGGGATATATTCTTAGAAGCTGGATTACTGGGTGAAATGAGAGTTCCATTTTTTTTTTGTTGTTGTTAAGTATATTTTATTGAACTTTCACAGAGAGGAAGGGAGAGAGATAGAGAGCCAGAAACATCGATGAGAGAGAAACATCGATCAGCTGCCTCCTGCACACCCCCTACTGGGGATGTGCCCGCAACCCAGGTACATGCCCTTGACCGGAATCGAACCCGGGACCTTTCAGTCCACAGGCCGACGCTCCATCCACTGAGCCAAACCGGTTTCGGCGAGAGTTCCATTTTTAATTTTTTTAAGGAAATTCCATACTGTTTTCCACAGAGGCAGCACCAGTCTGCATTCTCACCAATAGTGCACAAGGCTTCCCTTTTCTCCAAATTTTGCCAACACTTGTCATTTGTTGATTTATTGATGATAGCCATTCTGACAGATGTCAGGTGGTACCTCATTGTTGTTTTTATTTGCATCTCTTGGATGATTAGTGACTTTGAGCATCTTTCCATATGCCTCTTGGCCTTCTATATGTCCACTTTTGAGATGTGACTATTTTTTTAATAGTAGTCATCCTAATAGATATATGGTGGTATGTTACTATGATTTTGATTTACAATTCCCTAGTGAATAAAAGTATTGAGCACCTTTTCATATGCTTGTTGGCCATTTATTTATCTTTCTTGAAAAAAGTCTATTTGATTCCTTTGTCTCTTTTTTTAAATGTTTGTTTATTTCTTTGCTTTTGAGAGTTGTAGGAGTTATTTATATTCTGAATTAACTCTTAATCATAAGTATGATTTGCAAATATTGTCACACATTTCATAGGTTGTCTTTCATTCTATTCATTAACCAAACAACTATATTTTTAAATTTACTTAAAAATTCTAATGGTGGCTCTGTTCATTTGTTTTAAATTTTAGCACCTGAGCATGTGCATATAGTAGTGCTATTTTTCATATTTATGAGGTTATGTATTTTAATTTGATTTGTGTCTAATTGTGCTACCTAGAGCCTTAATAATAGTCAGATGTATTAGTAATAGAAACATGTTTATCCAAATGTAAATTAGTGTTTTAACTATTTCCCTACTTATAATAATATTTGTCATAATTGTAAATATTTTATGATAATTTTAGGCTTACATAAATATTGCAAATTTAGTACAGAGATTTCCCATGTTCTTTGGACTGATTTTGCCTTATTTACTATGGCAAATGTATTAGAATAAAACCAATGTTAATAAACCAATGTTAGTTTTTCGATAGTATCATTTCTTTGTACTGGCTCGGGGACCATCCAGGACACCACATTACATTTATTTGCCATGTGTTCTCAGGCTTCTCTCTTCTGTGCCCATTTCTTAGATTTCCCTTGTTTCTGATGAATGTTTTGGGGGATGCTTAGGTGTGTTAAAATATAACCTGAGGCATATTAAAAATTTTAAGATTTTATTTGATCAAAAATTGATTAGAAGAAGGCAATGCCAGACCAGAGTAGTTAGGGGTGTTTAGCTGAAAAGAGGTAGGGAGAAAACATATAAATAGTTGTGGAAGCCAGAAAAAAAAAATTATTAGGCTTACAGCCTAGCTGGTTGTTTGTGATTGATTATCATTAGGTTTTGATTTCTTAACCTGGAGGCACTTAAAGGCTTAGGTTTTGGTTTGGTTTCATAGGCTGCCAAAGCATTACAATCCATGTCAGTCTAATGGACTCCTCATTTAATCAATTGAACAGGTGTTCTGTAGAGTGTCCCTATATTGGGATTTATCCGATGTTTTCCTCATAATTATACTGGAGTTATTGGTTTTTGAGAGGAAGGGCACATAAGTAAATTGTCATATTTATCATGTCATAGCAAGGGTACATACCATTAGGTAGTCTTATCACTGTTGATTTTGACATTGATTACCTGGCTGAGGTAGTGTTTGTAGGGTAGTGTCATCCACTGTACAGTTCTTTTCAACCCCCTTTCCACACTGAACTTTTGATGGACAGAAGGAAGGGGAGCAGAGGCTGGGTGGAGGTGGGTAAAGGGGAGGGAATGGAGACATGTGTAATAGTGTCAAGAATAAAAATAAAGTTAAAAAAAGAAAGCAAGCTAATCAATATAAGCCACACTTAAGTAGTGAGGAGTTACACTCCATCTCCTTGTGTGTGAAGTGCCTACATAAATTATTTGGTATACATCTGCATGGAAAATGTATCTTTCTCCCTCATTTATTTACTTATTCCATCATTTATCTATATCAGCATGGACTCATAGATATTTATTTGTATTTGGAATCATAATCCAGTAATAATATATTTATTTTGATCCTTGATTTGCTACAGCTTTGGCTATCAGAAGCTCTTTCATTTGGCATCTTTGTCCCTTTGATATATCACCCTCAGTGGGCTCACGAGTATGTGTGTTAAGCCCTATATTTTATCCTCTGGCACTATTAGATGCTCCAGGTTCCTCTCGAGTATTTCCTTCACAATCCTAGAGAATGGAATTAGACGCCATAATCCAGGTTGCTAAATGTGATAATAACTACTGGGTTTCATTGCTTTTAGGCCCTTTCAGTTTGTAGGGCAAGGAAATATTATGTATGTTGCTAAGATCTATATTTATCTATCTAACCACCTATATGCATGGACTCACACTGATTTCTCCAATTCTAATCTACTACGCCATGGGTCATTATAATCCCATCCCCATCATTACATGTAAATACTCCAAAAATGAAAAACCTGAATTTCGCCTTCTG
>NW_006287706.1:927114-936389 GCF_000327345.1 Myotis davidii
GTGTTACCTTTTTCAGAATGTTATATAATCGGAAGCATACAGTACATACTCTTTTCACATTGGTATATTTTATGTACTAATATGCATTAAGCATTAATCCATATCTTTTAGTGGTTTGATAGCTAGTTATTTTTTATTGCTAAATAAAATTTTGTTGTATAGATTTCACACAGATTTTTTTATAAACTTACTGGAGGACATAAGGATAACAACCTAGACAAAGAGGCAGTGTTGCATAGTGATCTAAAGCATAGATTACATATATTGACAATAAAGCTTAATTAAAATTTTTACGAGTCAGGTATTCTTGTTGTTTACAATTTTCAACAATTGTTGGATTATTAGTATAATTGATATGTTATACTAACATTATTATAACATCTACCACATAAAGACATTTAAAAAATCAATCACCATTAACACAATGCCTGGATTATAATAAGCATTTTATCAATTTGAGTTGTTTTTATTTGTTTTACTCTGTTATATTTTGTGTTCCTTTTTGAACTCTATAAGATTTATAGTTTTATCTCTTAGACCATTTCAAGCTTTAGATATAGTGGCCTGAATATTTGAATGACCAAAATAACATATTTTGTGAAGTAATGCATTTCCTTCAAAATCGTTTCATAATATTACTGAGAAATGTCTTAATTTTAATGGAATTAAATCATTAAATTGATTTTTTTAAATTATGTGATACTATTTTATAAAACGCTGTTATTTATAAAAGTAAGATTAAAAAATTTAAGTTTCTAGTCTAAAATAAAACAATACTTTGGTTTAGGATTATAACTACAGGCTCCAAAAGTTTCATTGTAGTTAAATCTATTTACTTCATATCACACATTGTTGTTGTTGTTTTTAAAATTTTCTCTTTTTAACATATTTTGTGAAGTGACATTTTAAAATTAATTTTCTATATCAAAAATATGTGAAATTATTGAATGTCATTAGAGTAAGAGAGTTTACAAATTAACATTTTATTATGCCTGTGTTAACATTTTTATTATTCTTAAATTATTAAGTCATTGTGTTTCAATAATTGAAGAGCCATGTAAATACATCAGGACTCCCTTTAGTGTCCTTACTGTATACTGCATATGGTTTGTCAAAAGGAACTATTTTTTAAGGCAAAGAATGATAGTGAATAATAGTGAGAATTCATATTTTGTACTAATTTCACCTTTCATTAAAACTGTATTATTATCTACATACTAGAGGCCCAGTGCATGAACTTTGTGAACTGGGGAAGTGGGGTCCCTCAGCCTAGCCTGCCTGCTCCCTCTCGCAGTCCGGGACCCCTCAGGGGGTGTCCACCTTCTGGTCTAAGCCAGATCCCCCTAGGGATCGGGCCTAAGCCGGCAGTCAGACATCCCTCTCGCAGTCCAGGGCTCTCAGAGTCTGGGACCCCTTGTTCCTTACTGCCTTCCGCCACTACTGCTGCACTCACTAGCCGTGAGCCTGGCTTCTGGCTGAGTGACATTCCTCCTGTGGAGAGCACTGACCACCAGGCAGCAGCTCCTGTGTTGAGCGTCTGTCCCCGGTGGTCAGTGCACATCATAGCGACTGGTTGTTCTGCTGTTTGGTCAATTTGCATATTAGGGTTTTATTATATAGGATATAAAAGCCTAAGCGACCTTATATGTATATAATTTTGTGTAATTGTCTAGATTTATACCCTATGGTGACCCGGCCAGGCTCTGCTATTGGGTCATGCCTCGTCACTTATTTATACACCATGATTTCTGTAAAGCAGCAACCACTATTTGATGATTAGGCTCTGGCTGTGGTTGTCAACTTTAACAACTATTCAGAAAAATATGGGTTGTATAGAGGCCAATATATCATGATCTCTTTAAATCACTATTATTCCATAGTATTTCTGCTTCAAGAGCTTGCTGAAGCTTGGGAAATAGGGAACTTATATAATTTCAGAACATGTTTAAAATAGCTGAATGATTTATGAAGTCTGTTTTTCTATTATAAAACCAAATAATATAAATACACCCAAATCTAATATTCTGATTGAAGCACTTTAATCTTTCTTTTTCCACATAGAGAAAAATGCACTGAAATTGCAAATAAGTAGTCTCTTGATGCTTATTTTTGTTACATACAGCATTGGCTAGGGACTAAAGCAGTATTTAGCAAGCCAGAAGATGAGAAAATAAATTTTATGCAATATGTTATATTTGGTGAATAACTTAGAGCTACTCCCTATGCTTTTCAATGTGATTCTAGTGTTCCTGAAGTTATCACTAGACTAGAATGGATATGTTTGCCTTAAATTTTTTTCCTTTTAAACAGATAATATGGATTCTGGCAAAGATATAGAAATACTCATAGAACATTTTGCAAATGTGTGGAAACTCTACATTTCATGAAATATTCACTGCATTTTAGTATTACCAGTACTGTTAAGAAGCATTTAAGTTAAGATGTATTTTAGATACTTTAAATATTTTTAAAGCTAAACTCAATTTTGTTTACTTTTATACTTCTTGAATAGGGTCTACATTTTTGCTGAAGAGATTTCAGTTGTGTTCACTAGTTTTTCCCCAATTTTCTGTGCTCTTTGGTTTTTATAGTAAACTATCAAGGTATTTACTAAAGTAACTCATAGAATTGACTAAATATTTAATTCAATTATTAGCTCATTTATTTATTTAGCAATTATTACTTTGTCATATTAAACCTACAAATTATGACAGAGAATAATAAAACATTATTTTATAAATCTTGCTTAGTTATTAAAAAATATAATAAACACATAAGTAACCAAATAAGACAAATATATGTACTCACTGCTGTTATGACACAAATAAAACAGGGTAGTGGGAAATAAAATGCCAGAGTTGTGTGTGTGTGTGTGTGTGTGTGTGTGTGTGTGTGTGTGTGTGTTTCAGCAAAGGCAACCGGAGATGTCTTCTCTGAGGAAGGATATAAGCTACGTAAATAACATCCCCTCCCTCCCCCCGGCAACACACACAAAGTTTTATTGACATATTAGAGGCCCAGTGCACGGATTTGTGCTCCATTGGGCTCCCTTGGCTTGTGCCCTCTCACAATCTGGGACCCCTCAGGGGATGTCAGACAGACAGCTTTGGCCCGATCCCCACAGACTCAATCCAGACAGGAGGGAACCTAATCCTGTGCATTGAGTGTTTGTCCCCTGGTGATCAGTGCGCAGCATAGCGACCAGCTGACCAGTTGTTCAGTCGCTTAGGCTTTTACATAAATAAATAATTGACATATAACACTGTGTAAACTTAAGTTGTATAATATTTATATTTTATACCATTATTTGGATATTGCAAAATGATTATTAACATAGCATTAGCTAACACCACTATCCTTTCACATAATTACTATTTTTTCTCTGAGGTGAGCACGTGTTAGGTCTATATTTTCTGAGAAAGGAAACACACATGCCAAACTTTCAGATGTGAGAAATCTTGGTGTAACTGAAGCAGAAGGAAGTAGAATATAAAATAAAAATAGCAGAGCCCTGGCCAGGTAGCTCAGTTGGTAGAAGTGTCTTCCTATGCTAAGGTTGTGGGTTTGATTCCAGTCATAGCATATGCATAATAAGTGAAACATAAAATCAATGTTTCAATATTTCTCTCCTCTTCTCTTCCCTTCCCTTCCCTCCTCTCCTCTCCTCACCTCTCCTCTCCTCTCTCTTTCTCTATTTAATAAAAAAATTTTAAATAGCAGAATTCATACCATGACATAAGGTATGTATATGAATTGTTTTCACTTTACTAAACTTTATTTTTTTCTATATGTTTGAATTTATATAGAGATAGATAGATTTAGAGATTATGTGTGTATACATATGCATACAGACTTAAAATAAAATATGTACATTCTTATTTACCATTGGACATGGTAAATTAAAAACAAAAACACACTTTCCTAAATGGTCTCTAGTCATACTGTCTACTAGGGTAGCCACTAGCCAAATGCAACTACTAATATTTTAAATTATAATTAATTAAAGTTAATAAAATGTGATTTCAAATACTTAATATCATTAACTATTTAAGTACTCAATAGCTATACTTGGTAAAAGGTTATTGTGGATAGTGAAGTTAAAGAACATTTTGCCACTGAAGAAAGTTTTTTTTTTAATTTTTTAAAATATATTTTATTGACTTTTGACAGAGAGAAAGGGAGAGAGATAGAGAGTTAGGAACATCGATGAGAGGGAAACATCGATCAGCTGCCTCCTGCACATCTCCTACTGGAGATGTGCCCGCAACCCAGGTACATGCCCTTGACCGGAATCGAACCTGGGACCTTTCAGTCCGCAGGCCGACGCTCTATCCATTGAGCCAAACCGGTTTCGGCCACTGAAGAAAGTTTTATTGGATACACTTCTCCTAAACTCTAGGTAATATTAAGGAACTGATTTTGCTCCTGGGCTATATATTCCTTCCTCACTTTTATCACTATTTTAAAATGAGATTTGTGTCGAGGGAGAGAAAGATTCTGAGGGTAAGAAAGAAGGAAAAAGAGATAGAAACATCCATGATGTGATGATGTGAGAGAATCATGGATCGGCTGCCTCCTGTAAGTCCCCCACTGGGGATCAAGCTCACAACAACCGGGGCATGTACATTTGACCGGAATTGAACCTGGGACCTTTCAGTTCTCAGGCCAATGCTCTATCCACTGAGCAAAATGGGCTAGGGCTGGGCTCTTTTTTTGTCTTTGTTTTTATTTTTTTTTTAATTTGGCCTCGCTACATGTATTCAGTTAGACATTTAGTTGAGAGTTAAATGAATATTTAAAAATCTGGACTTAATATTGTGCATCCTGTGTTAGATGACTGATGTACTGGTATATATTTTAATAGATTCAAAGTGTTATTCCCATAATGTATTGCAGGGGCAAGGACTGTGACTTTTTTTTAGAAAGGATATAATTCATCTGCCTTGCAATAATTAGCCAATAATTATTCTACTTTATTTAATACTTATCCCAGTTTTATGGATATTACGCTGGTTATTTAGTCCATGGGACTGTATTAAGTTAATTTAAAAAAAGAGCAAAGGAATGTGACCCTTCAATAATGAGATCAGAAGAGGTACTTATATTATTCCCTCTTGTGAAACATTTGTATGTATATGACTATGGAGTTTTCTTCACAACAGAACAATTATTTTCTCTAGGAATTTTGACCTCATCTATGTTTCAGTTTGAGTTTCATTAATTTACTTTTGAAGAATATTCTCAGTAGAAAACAGAGAAAACTATGCAGTTAATTATGAAATATTGAAATCCTTGAATTCATAAATAATATTTTATCTATCTATCTAATTTCTTATTGGTTCTATTTTATTTGGAGAACACTACCTCATACATATATGAAGATTGTAGTTTTCTCCTCTAATAATTTTTTGAGCTATATAAGGTGAGAATGTGTGTGTGTTTGTGTGTATGCATGCACATGTGTGTATATGCATATTTTGTGTATTATGCTTAGGAAAATAGTAGAATATTAATATTATTTGATGCTATATTACAGAATTATGTGCTTTTTCTTTACTCTTTTCTTCAATATTTTAGTTTCTATGTTATATATCTATTATTACTTATAGCAGTAACATTTTAAACATAAAATGACAAAAATGTATGCCTGCTTCATAGCATATTAGCAAAGACACTATCAATTTTATCTTAATTAAACTGTTATCAATATTCTTATCTTTATAATAATTTAAGTGTGACATTATATTACAACTAGAGGCCCAGTGCATGAATTCGTGCACCAGTGGGGTCCCTTGGTCTGGCCTGCAAGATCTGGCCAAAACCAGCTCTCCAACATCCGAGTGGTCCCGGATTTCAAGAGGGTGCAGGCCAGGCCGCGGGACCCCACTGGTGCACGATCAGGGCCAAGGGGGAATGCGGGAGGTTGGCCAGTTGGGGAGGGACCACAGGAGGGCTTCAGGGCATGACCAGCCTATCTGACTTAGTCCCAATCAGCCAGACACCAGCAGCAAGCTAACCTACTGGTCGGAGCATCTGCCCTTGGTGGTCAGTGCACATAATAGCTAACGGTTGAGCGGCCTTAGCATGTCATTAGCATATTACTCTTTGATTGGTGAACTGCGACATGCTGACCAGACAATTAGCATATTAGCTTTTTATTATATAGGATATACCTTATGTTTACCAAAAGCAGACTAAAGAAGTAGATGTGTTACCAGATGAAAGAATAACTAGAAAAGGCAAATGCAGTAGATAGTGGAGAGGATTGGAACATGTCTGCTAATCAATGCTTGAACAGTTTGATACCAACAATGCATGCTGTGCTGTTAAGTCCATGAATATACACATGCAAACACACACACACACACACACACACACACACACAAAGTGTGCACATACACCCTCATCTATACACAACCATGATATAATTCATCTAATAACTCAAACATAGAACAATTTTACACAAGTCATCAACAGATATATTTATAAATGATTTCAATAAGACTCCTAAGATAATTCAAGAACACAAATTAAATATAAAGTGTTATAATTCTTCTTTTATCATTTGGAAGGACTCCTGGAAATTTGAAGACTATGTGGCCAACTCTACCAGCATGTTGTCAACAAATTATTCCCCAATTTCATAGTTTGTGATTATATAGGAATTAATCTTGAAAATTAAAACTTCCAACTGGGTTAATGTATGAAATAACCTTTGTTAATAACTATTGTGTTGGCCTAGCCATGCTATGGAAAATATGCAAAATATTATTTATATCATCTCAGTTCCAAGTTTATAGAGCCTGGGTGAGCACTGTACTTAATCTCATCATTAACTTATATTTTTAAGTCATAGAACCCTGCATTCCAAGCCTGAGGGCTATTATCAAAAACCCTTTTCATATATCATATGTATGGATCAGGTTAGAAAAAATATGTTTTTAGAAATTAGATATATGAGATTTTGAGGCATTGTGAAGTTATCATATATTTCAACAATATAGGATTGAGCCATGAGCTCTGATAAAGTGTTAACATTTAATTATTATAACTTGACCTTAAAACAAATAGTTTGTTTACACAAAGTAAACATATAGGTAGGTATCAATTATAATTGAACAAAATAAACATTTTTATTTCTTAAATGAACAGACTGCTATTTGATTATGATCACTTAACTTTGCTCTATTTTGCTAACATAGAGTTCATTTAGAATGACAGAGTTAAAACACAATAGTTTTTCTTAATAAATTGAATATGCTAAAAATACATACCAACTCTAAATTCAGGCATAAGATATTATCATTTTTAAATATTATTTATCACAGATAATGGACTTATATCAGAATATGTTTTATATCACAAAACACTCTCCCACTCCCCCTCAAATATCAATTACATACCCTAATTGCTTCTTAATCTCTTTTTAAATATAAATTAATATAAAACCATTTACCAAATTATGTTATTCATATTTTATTTTCTGTACTTCTTTGAAGACTGTCATATTAATTTAAAATATAGATCCCATAGACTATTAAATAGTACATGGTAGAAGTTCTGATGCAATAATCACTCATACTTTTATTATCTTAAAAGGAATTAATATTGCAAACAGTTTGTCTTTTAGACAAAAGGATTTACTTTGTTGAAATTCCTAGTTTTACAAAATGCTTACTGACCAATATACTGATTTTATATCCCTATTAAACCGTCATTGTATAATGCACAAAACATGAATCAAGAATCTCAGATATAAATTCAAATCCAACTTGGCAAGACTGTAACTTTGAATATGCTACTGAAAGAGATTCTGTGTCTTTATTGAGCTACTTCACACTATTTTGCAGAAGTCATGAAGAAATCAATTGCATCACAGCTGCAATAGTTCACCTTAAATGTGTAGACGATAGCAAACAGCTTCAAACTAGCTACGCGAGGAATTCTTACCTAGTCCCATAAAATCTTAATCAATATTGAATGCTTAATTGGCAGTTGTTGTAAGAGTTTAATACTCTCTGTACTTAATAGTGGTCTCTTTTCCTATATCTTCAGATACTAAGTGCAGCTAAATAAACTGCAGTAATTACATTAAATTCCTTATCTTGCATTAAGAATGAGAACCTGCTTCAATTATAATGACTATCTGGATCTAGAAAGATAAAATAAATAGCTTTATTCAGCTTGAATTGATGTATGGTAATGTTTTCAGATTGAGTAGTTTTTAAAGGCATGGATTTTTTCCCCATTGAGAGAGCATAAGAGAAAAAAATCTAATAGTGAATTATAAATGTGCACTATACTATTGATTTATCTTTATTTTTTAAAATTCAGAATATATAAGTCTAAAAAGAATTACCCATAATCCTACTCTTTAAATTATCATTATTCAAATTAAAGAGAGGTAACTTTTAGAGTGTGGCTTGCTGTGTTTATAGCACACTTTAAATTAGATTGTTATCCTAAAATTTACTTAAAAATGAAACTAGTTCTTATGCATCTTTCTGTAAATACTAAAATTACATAGATTCAGTAAATTAATTTTTTATCTTAAGATGGTTATATAATTGAAAACATATATTGTGGGTAACACTGTTATGCATTTGTCATATGTAAAGTATATTATTCGAGAGCTTTTCGCAAACTAATGCCATAATTATCAAAGAGTAAAAGTAAGGATTTTTAAAAAAACCACACAGAGTTATCATAGTAGCAATTTCAAGAGTGGTAATATTGATAGATCCCTAATGGTAGCAAAGAGATGGCATTAAACAAATAAGTTAACTACTGAAATGCCTTATTTCTCTTCTAATCACAAATTCTAAAGCAATGTTTGGTAACAATCTTAATTAAACACACAAAAATGTATAAAAACAAAATGATTTATTAAGATTGTTAACTTTGTCAACTTGGCTAGGCCATGGTGCCAAGGTATGGGTTCAAAATTAATTCTAGATGTTTCTATAAATTTTTTTAGATGAGATTACATGTAAATTGTGGGATTCATCCAGTCAGTTGAAGACTTTAACAGAACAAAGCCTGACCTTACTGGAGCAAGAAGGATTCCTGATGGAAGACTGACTTTATAAATAAATTCAGCAATGTAGCAGGATACAAAATTAACGCCAAGAAGTCAATGGCATTTCTATACACCAATAGTGAACTTACAGAGAGACTAAAAAAGCAATTTTATTTATCATCGCACCAAAAAAATTAAGATAACCTAGGATAAACTTAACTAAGGAGGTAAAAGACCTATACACAGAAAAGTACAG